>NC_133334.1:97617961-97867961 GCF_042186555.1 Aquarana catesbeiana | reverse complement strand
AGCAATTGAGGAAACGCTGGTCAGATCATAAATTGAGGGAGCAGGATCAATACAGAAGGATCAAGAAAGTGCTTCTAAAAAGTAAGTACTTGTCGTGTGTTCCGATTATTATTATTACTTGCATGCTGCGCCATGTGCGTTTCTTTACTGGTGTACAGTTTAAAATGGCAACTTTCAGGCTCGTGGGCACAGTAATCGTTCATAGTAAACATTGTTCATTCACCAACTAAATAGGATGTTTTAGGCAGATACAGGGTTAACTACATTTGGTCATGCTAATTTGTATTAAAAGAAGTTTAGGACATTGTTGCCTAGATGTGTTTGTAACTAGAATGAATAGCAAACTTGATTCAGTGTAATGTAAGGAGAGGACACTCAGCAGTTGTTTACACATCTGGACTCTGGAGTACTAGTGTGGGACACAAGAACAAACTTTTTAGGGTGTCCCACACAGGTACTCCAGTGGATACTTGGGGTGTCTCCATGTGTGAAACTTGTCCAAAAAAGGTAAGTATTGCAGCTTTGTTAAGGGAATAATTACTGTCTTCAACTTGGAACTCTGCCCAAACAGACAATTGTACCCCACTTCCAAGCAATGTTTCACATTCATATTTCTGGCCACAAATATCTGTGTGCTAAGTATACCTTTTGTTTCATTCTCATAGGGGAGAAAAGACTCGAGACGTCGGAGGACAACAGGAAACCCCCCCCCACGTCCTGAAGAAGGGGAACAGAAGACACAGGATGTGGAGGAAGGAGAGGTGATTGAGATAGTCACCACATCAGGTGAGTGTCTGACACCACAGATTCAGATAATAGATGTATGCCTGCATATTTATAATACATGGTGTGTATTTTTTCTTTTAGGTGATGTGCATGTTGTGGAAGAACAATTTACTCAATTCATGAGTGAAAGTGCACAAAGGCTAATCCAGGACATAATGTATTGTAGTCGGGATTTAGACCTCATAAAGGAAAAAACCAAGGAGATTGAACAAAGAATGAAGAACATAATTGATGTATTAGGGAGAATCTAAATTAAAAAAAATGACAACTTTTTAATTTTTTTCTAAGAGAATTTAAACAACCTATTTATACATTTAAAAGCCAAATTTGGAAGATGCGCACAGTGTGTGAAGTGTGAACATGTGCTATCTGCCATCAGGAGATATCAATTTTTGGGTGCAACCCCTTCCTCATAACTCTAGTAGGTGAGAGGAAGGGGTTGCACCCCGAAAACACGTCCATTGATCCCCCATGCTGGGAAATAGCACATGTTGATATTAGGCATGGGATCAGGAAGAAAATCCCCATTTTTACTGCCAATTTGTGTGCATCTTCTAAATTTGGCTTTTACAGGGGGGCATCACCCCATCTGATGAAGGCAAGATCAAGACATTTTTGACACTATGTCTGATATTGCCTTCAGTTTTTCAATGTTGAACTTTGTTCCTGAGTTGTATATGTTATGTTTTGAAACATGCTGTTTATGTACCAAAATAATATTTTCAAGGTAAAAATGTATAAAACAAAGATGTTATTTTTTTAACAAAAAAGGTTTTACAACGCACATGTGGATGTGCACAGAGTAAAAGATTTTATACTCAACAATGTGTGGCTTCTTCTTTCAATGCTCAATACCAGTATTTGTATTAAGTTGGTGTTTACAGTGACAATGGGTGTTATTTAATAATGAAAAAAACACTTGGCATTACAAGTGCAATAGGAGATTCTAGGAGACAGATAAAAGAAACCCAAGCATTAAATCAAATTCAAGATTTTATCTTATCATTTTTTTTTTATTTTGCAAATATTTAAAAATTTGCTGGCATAGCAATGAGTCCCTTACCCGTAATATATTCCACATATTTTTGACGCACTTCACAGGCGCTTTAGGGGGGGCAAGCCAGGATGGCCAGCTTCCAGGGCTGTCATTGTTGGTTCATGAAGTCCGGCCTCAGGCCCAACTGAGGCTTCATAATTAGTAGCATTTCGCTTTAAAAAGTTGTGCAAGATGCAGCATGCTAACACGATGTGGTTAAGTTTGTACTCCGCCATATTTATAGCCATTAGAAATAAGCGGAACCAGCTGGCCATTATCCCAAAGGTGTTCTCCACGACTCTTTTGGCTCTGGCCAGCCAGAATTTAAAAACCCTCTTCTCCGGGGTTAGGGTCCTCTGGGGGAATGGCCTCATCATGTGATCACCCAGACCAAATGCTTCATCAGCAATAAAAACAAAGGGAGTACTTCCACGTTCTCTTCTGCAGGTGGCAATCCCAAGCCACCACTCTGGAGACGTGTGTAGAACTCAGTCTGGGCAAAGACTCCACCATCCGACATCCGGCCATTCTTCCCCACGTCCACTGGTATGTCGCTGACACCACCACCATCAACACGATACTATTGAAACCCTTATAATTAAAATAGTATGACCCCGAATGGGGTGGTGGGATGATGTGGACATGCTTCCCATCAATTGCCCCTCCACAGTTGGGAAAGTCCCAATGGTCGGCAAAGTGGGATGCCACAGTCTACCACACTCTGCTATTCTGTAGCGTTGAAGGAAACTGGGGAGTCAAAACATTAAAAAAAATTGTACTTTTGCACATAACATTGCAAGCAGATTAGACACAAACATTCTTGGCCAACATCATTATAACATTTATTTTAAGGAGTATTTAAAGACAAAAATATTAGGTCCACTTATCACATTCCTCCCCTCCTCTGATGGCCCATTGGAAAAATGTTAGGGGGGGTTATAAATGAGTTTAAGGACAACAATAACATTTGTACACATTTTAGGGGGTGTTTAGGAAAAAGCACTACAATAGAGCTGACAAAATACATTGTTAAGTGACTAGGCTAGGTGTATATGGGCCCAGGATAGCATGCTGGGGAGGTTAGTGAAGGCAAATACGCATGAAGGACAAAAAAGGATTAAAAACTTCCAGCATGCATGAGGATAAAGAGGACATTCACAGCATAATGCAATCATGGTAATTAGGGAATGATGGAATAAATACAATACATTAGCATACATTAAAAACATAGAATGTGATGTCAAAGGAGAAAACTTACCCTAATATAGTCCTTTTGTAGGACCTGAATGATGGCAGAACAGGTCTCTGGGATAAGGATCCCCAGAGCCTGGGGGGAGATGCCTGTCGAGAACTTGAGGTCTTGGAGACCTCTCCCTGTCGCCAAGTACCGCAACGTGGCGTCTAGCCTCTGCTCCGGAGTGATGGCTTGCTGCATGCAGGTGTCCTGCTTCGTAATATAAGGGGACAGCAAAGCCAACAGATGGTGAAAAACGAGGTCCGTCATCCGGAGAAAATTCCTGAAATCATCAGGGTTATTCTCCTGGATCTCACGCAGCAAAGGCATATGAGCGAATTGGTCACGCTGGAGCAACCAATTCTTCCATCCATGAACTCCTCTCCACCCTGTTCATGGACTGGGCTTGGGTCAAAGTAAGAACCCCAACACCAAGTCACCAGACAGCATGAACTCTACGAGGAGTACGTAACCGCACCATGGCTTCAAAACGGTTGGCTGGTCAGAACGAACTTAACAGAACGCACTGAAAAACAGCAAGGCCTGTGAAGAGCGAGCTGAAAATCAGAAAAGAGCGGACAAGAACGCACTGAAAAACAGATACGAACTGACTACAAGCACTGAAAACCAGATACAAACCCACAAGCACAAACTGAAGAGCAGTAACTGACTGAAAAGCAGGAAAACTGAAAAGTTTCATCTCTCACCAAACTTCTACTAACATGAGATAAACATGAGATTAGCAGACGGAGCCCAAAGGGTGGCGCAGTGGCTGTTGAACTTCCTTTTTCTAGTGCCGTCGTACGTGTTGTACGTCACCACAGTCGGAATTTGGTGTGACCGTGTGTATGCAAGAGAAGCTTGAGCGGAATCCCGTTGGAAAAGCCATCATACATTTTTCCGACCAAAATTCCGATCGTGTGTACGCAGCATTAGTCAAACCAGACTCAGCTAAACCTCAGTACACACGGAAATGAGAGGAGGACTTTGGACGCACCCTTGACAGTCTGAGATTTGGTCAGCAACTAAATCATCCTCACCCAATATACTGGCAATGGAAGCTTTTTATAAAGTACTGAACCGATGGTATTTGGTACCCTCTAGATTAGCCAAATTCATCCCCTCCTACCTGGCTCACTGTTTTCACAGCTGTTCGGAACAAGGAACTAGGGATGAGCCGAACACCCCCCGGTTCGGTTCGCACCAGAACCCGCGAACGGACCGAAAGTTCGCACGAACGTTAGAACCCCATTGACGTCTATGGGACTCGAACGTTCGAAATCAAAAGTGCTCATTTTAAAGGCTAATTTGCATGGTATTGTCCTAAAAAGGGTTTGGGGACCCGGGTCCTACCCCAGGGGACATGTATCAATGCAAAAAAAACTTTTAAAAACGGCCGTTTTTTCGGGAGCAGTGATTTTAATGATGCTTAAAGTAAAAAAAAAAAAGTGAAATATTCCTTTAAATATCGTACCTGGGGGGTGTCTATAGTATGCCTGTAAAGTGACGCGTGTTTCCCATGTTTAGAACAGTCCCTGCACCAAATGTCATTTTTAAAGGAAAAAATCTCATTTAAAACTGCTTGCGGGTTTAATGTCATGTCGGGTCATGGCAATATGGATGAAAATCAGTGAGACAAACGGCATGGGTACCCCCCAGTCCATTACCAGGCCCTTTGGGTCTTGTATGGATATTAAGGGGAACCCCGCACCCAAATTAAAATAAGGAAAGGTGTGGGGCCACCAGGCCCTATATACTCTGAACAGCAGTATACAGGCGGTGCCTATCAGGCACCCACGTTGAGTCAGTGACCTCATCATCCCCTCCCTCCTCATCACTGGAGCAAACCTGGCAGTATGCTGCAGCAGGGGGAGCATGACTGCCAGATTGCTGTCCTTCTTGGGCACCCCCTCTGTCCGCGCTCATGTTACTGCCTTCATCGAGCTCAGTATCGTCATCAGAGCCTTCCAAACGCTGGGCATCCTCCTGGAGCATGTACCCAACACTGTGGTCAAACAGTTCGAGGGAATCCTCATGAGGACATGGTGGAGCTAGGGAAGGAGTCACTGATGACATTGAGCTGAGGGAAGAGGCCGCTGCTTTGCCAGACAAAGCACCCTGGGCATGGGTGAGAGAGGATGAGGAGGATGAGGACGGCTTGGTCATCCACTCGACCAAGTCTTCCGCATGTTGCGGCTCAACATGGCCAGCTGCCGAAAAAAAGGCCAAGCGTGTCCCATGGCCACGTGCTGATGAGGATGCACCGTCTCCACGACCAGCACTAGACACAGAGCCTGCTTGCCCTCTCTTATTGGCTTGTGATTGTCTGCCTCTCCTTCTTGGCCTTCCAGACATACTAATGGCCTGTAGCTGCACTAAGCTGGGATAGAACACCTGTAATTTTCTTCAAGTAGCTTTATATACTGTAACCAGACAAGCCTGCCTGTCAGTAGGAAGATAACAGGAACGGATCTAGCTGAACACTGTGAGCAGGACGCACTGTACTAAATGTAAATAGTCTAGCTGCCTGACCGTGGTACTAATAGGATCAAATAGAACACCTGTAATTTTCTTCAGGTAGCTTTATATACTGTAACCAGACAAGCCTGCCTGTCAGTAGGAAGATAACAGGAACGGATCTAGCTGTACACTGTGAGCAGGACGCACTGTACTAAATGTAAATAGTCTAGCTGCCTGACCGTGGTACTAATAGGATCAAATAGAACACCTGTAATTTTCTTCAGGTAGCTTTATATACTGTAACCAGACAAGCCTGCCTGTCAGTAGGAAGATAACAGGAACGGATCTAGCTGAACACTGTGAGCAGGACGCACTGTACTAAATGTAAATAGTCTAGCTGCCTGACCGTGGTACTAATAGGATCAAATAGAACACCTGTAATTTTCTTCAGGTAGCTTTATATACTGTAACCAGACAAGCCTGCCGGTCAGTAGGAATTTAACAGGAACGGATCTAGCTGAACACTGTGAGCAGGACGCACTGCACTAAATGTAAATAGCAGGAACGGATCTAGCTGAACACTGTGAGCAGGACGCACTGCACTAAATGTAAATAGCAGGAACGGATCTAGCTGAACACTGTGAGCAGGACGCACTGCACTAAATGTAAATAGCAGGAACGGATCTAGCTGAACACTGTGAGCAGGACGCACTGCACTAAATGTAAATAGCAGGAACGGATCTAGCTGAACACTGTGAGCAGGACGCACTGCACTAAATGTAAATTGCAGGAACGGATCTAGCTGAACACTGTGAGCAGGACGCACTGCACTAAATGTAAATAGTCTAGAAGATAACAGGAACGGATCTAGCTGAACAGAACACTGTGAGCAGGACGCACTGCACTAAATGTAAATAGCAGGAACGGATCTAGCTGAACACTGTGAGCAGGACGCACTGCACTAAATGTAAATAGCAGGAACGGATCTAGCTGAACACTGTGAGCAGGACGCACTGCACTAAATGTAAATTGCAGGAACGGATCTAGCTGAACACTGTGAGCAGGACGCACTGCACTAAATGTAAATAGTCTAGAAGATAACAGGAACGGATCTAGCTGAACACTGTGAGCAGGACGCACTGCACTAAATGTAAATAGCAGGAACGGATCTAGCTGAACACTGTGAGCAGGACGCACTGCATTAAATGTAAATAGTCTAGATAGAAGATAACAGGAACGGATCTAGCTAAACTGAATACAGTGTATATATATATATGCAACACCTGGGATGCATATATATACACAATACACTGTAAGTGCAGCTAACTGACTGACTGTTCTGCCTAATCTATCTAACTCAAATCAAATGACACTGTCTCTCTCTCTCTCTATCTCTCAGCACACCGGAACACACACTACACAGGGCCGCCGTGCAGGCGGCCTTATATAGTGTGGGGTGTGTACTAAATCCCCTGAGCCATAATTGGCCAAAGCCACCCTGGCTTTGGCCAATTACAGCTCTCTCTACTGACGGCGCTGTGATTGGCCAAGCATGCGGGTCATAGTGCATGCTTGGCCAATCATCAGCCAGCAATGCACTGCGATGCCGCAGTGAATTATGGGCCGTGACGCGCCACACGAATTTAGCGCGAACGGCCCATAACGTTCGCAATTCGGCGAACGATCGAACAGCCGATGTTCGAGTCGAACATGGGTTCGACTCGAACACGAAGCTCATCCCTACAAGGAACACACATGCATATCTGGTGGACTTGTCCAATAGTCCAAACCTTCTGGGAAGATATCTTTGCCCTCACCGCCAAGTTGTTTGACGTTCCTGTACAGCCAGTCCCCACCTCAGCACTTCTCAATCTAAAACCAGATCCCCTATCACACACGCTATATAAGCTTTTTATTCAACTGCTTACAGCTGTGAAATAAACAAAGCATGGCAGTCCCCCTCTTTGGTTGTAGCTGAGGCCAAACACAGAGTATCCCGTGCCATGGTACACGCCAAAATGGAAGCGGTTGAAAGAGATCAGGTTCCTAAGTTTGACCAGGAAACCTTGGATCACGCACTGCTTACCACCATCCTTTGACCAAATAGTCCTCCTGCCATGGTAGCTGCTAACCCTCCATCTCCACCTAGCGTATAGCTGGTGACCAGACCATCCCTGTGGACTTCCTTTCTCTTGTTCTCCCCCCTTTCCTCTCTTTCCTTCCTCTCTAGCTATGGAGCTTCTCCCTCCTTATGCACAATGAACTCCTTCTCTGTTGACTAAACCTTCATTAGCCGCTCCCAGATAACTGAACTTCATTTATGTGCTTGCTACTATTGTATGTATCCTTACTCTGATGATATTTATGTCAATATAAGAATATCCTGTAATTTATTGCAAGCTCATGTTATCTGACAGATGAGCTCTACCTCCCTTGTTTAAATCTGTATGATTTTTGCTTTGTTATGCAACAAATCCAATAAAACACTTTTAACAAGGAAAAAAAAAGCAATCCTAGCAGGACACTAACCTCTTGATTGCTTTTACAAGCCGCAGGAGGGGATGTAGTCCCTCCGCCGCCTTCCACGGTTTGCCCGGGTTCTCCTGTCCCACTGGGAGACCGAGTGACCAGTCGGGGGACGAAGCTGGGATCGGCTTTGATTGTCTCTCCGCTATGGTAACCCAGAAGTGATGACCTGACATCACTTCCAGTTTATCCAGATGTCAACAGCGCCAATTTTAAAAATGTAAAAGCATTAAAAAAATGATCTTGGTGTTTTGAATGCTTTTAAGGGCAGAGGAGGGATCTGGGGTCTTATAGACCCCAGATTTCTCCATAAAGAGTACCTGTCACATACATATTGATATCAAAAGGATGTTTACATTCCTAGAGACAGCAGTGATTAAAATACATTTAAAGTAACAGTGTAAAAAAAAAAAAATCATTAAAAAGAAAATTAAAGTGGCCCCATCTCCCCCATGCTCGCGCGTCGGTCCTGCACACTCGCAAACAGCAATTGACCCACACAAAAAAATTGCGCAAATACCGTGTGACATAAAAAATTGCAAAACCCACCAGTTTATTCTCTATGTCCTCTGCTTTAAAAAAATATATAATGTTTGGGGGTTCTAAGTAATTTTCTAGCAAAAAATACTGATTGTTACATGAAAAAAAGTCCCAAAAAAGGCCTGGTCTGGAAGTGTATATTTTACCTCTCTGTCCCAGGTTAAAATATCCTTTCTATCCTTTACTTTTTCCCATATATTCCAGATGAGCAATGGCACTAGACAAGGCTACCGCTTGTTGCCATTGATTTTCATCCTGTGCCTAGAACCTCTAGCTAAAGATATTAGGTCGAATCCAGACATCCACGGAGTGCACATACACCATAGAGAATATAAACTTTCCCTTTTTGCCGATGATATACTGTTATTTTTAACAAATCTTCGCATCTTCCTGCTGACATTTCATAAATTATTGACTACCTTTGATTCCCTTTCGGGATACAAAATAAACACCACAAAGACAGAGGCCTCATGACTCCACATTCTAATGCCCTGTACACACGGTCGGACTTTGTTCGGACATCCCGACAACAAAATCCTAGGATTTTTTCCGACGGATGTTGGCTCAAACTTGTTTTGCATACACACGGTCGCACAAAGTTGTCGGAATTTCCGATCGCCAAGAACGCGGTGACGTCAAGCACGTACGACGAGACTAGAAAAGGCCAGTTCAGGTGGGGGGCGTGACCGGATGGGCGGGTGTGTGTTGAGAGGCAGCATGGAGTGAGTGTGAGCATGGACGCTGTGTGCTCCGTCCCTCCTCCGTTCTCATCTCTCTCTCCCCTGGCCGTATGAACGGCATACTGGATGGCTCTGGCTCCCTTGTCGCTCGGTGCCTCGCAGCCCCTCCTTTTTCTCTGCTAAAGGTGTGCTGAGGAATCCTCTGGGTGAGACGCCATCCCCTGCACGCTGCTGTGAGACAAGCAGCTTTTACTTTCACTTTCTCATCTCTAGTCATGGAATGGAAGTCGGCCAGAGCTGGTACAGTATGGAGTCACTAATATAGTAACCAGATGCTGTTTTAAAAATTGTTAGACAAACCTCGGACTAGAAGTAAATCCTGGTAATATGACACCTGTGTAGTAACAGAGTTATTTATGTGTGTCAGTGTGTTAACCTGCCTGCTGCTTGGGTAATACTAAGTCTGGGAACGGAGTGTGCTAATATAGGAAGCAAAGTATATTCTCCCTTTTTTTTTTTTTTTTTTTGCTTTTTGCCTTGTGCTGTTGAGACGAGCGAGAGAACAAGGGCAGTGGGGGGCTTCCCGGGGTGTCATCAAGAACACTTTAATCCCCCCTCCTTTAGGTGGGGTTACTATAAACTAGCTAAAGCCCTGGGACCCCTGGGATCCTCAGCAGATGCAAGGAGAGAGGCTTAGGTAGGGGTCGGGATACTCGGTGTATATACCCCACTAATCGTATTTTGTTGGCGACTGCCTTAGCGGCATTTAACCAATTGTACAAAACTACGGTGTAGGTGGGGGGCTGCACCAATTTATGTTGTAGCTGTGGAGTTTATGCATGTATGGAGCTGCCCCACACCTGCCATCTAAGGTACCGTGGCTTCCTTCTGTGTGAGCTCTCTTTTTCTTTACAGGGGTGTATAAGAGTGTAGAGTGGAGAGACTTATCCCGCTTTATACACTTTACGGTATATGCTCTGTACAGCGGGTAGTTGAGTGCTGACGGGCACAGCGGTTTCCCTTTTTTCCCCCTCTCTCCTTAGTTCCTTTTGGATTTGTGGAGGACGTTGGTAACTGTCAGTCACTAATTTGTTGCTGTTAGTGTATATTTATATCTATAAGTGTAAATGATGCAGAATCTACGTTCCTCTAAAGAGAAAAACTCGCAGCATGCGGCAGCAGTATCAGCAGCAGCAAAACTGGAGCAATATGCCCATGCCTCTGCTCTGACCCCTCCAAAAAAGGGGTCGCAGCAGAAGGGTCAACAAGGGGGGGCTTCGGATAGGAAAAGCCAGGGCCAGCCTCAATTACAGCCCTTAGGGGCTGCGCCGGCTACCCAGCCTTCCAAATCTTTATGTAATAAAGGTCCAGGGCTAAGTGATCAAAACACAAACGCAAACTCGGAGCTAATAAATGACCCGAATTTACCCTTGAACAGAGAACCAACTATAACGGATGTATTCATGGCTGTAGGGGTGTGTAACGGCTCGCTTAAAGATCTTTGTGAACAGATGAAAGGTGTTAAAGCAGATCTGTTATTGGTTAGACAAGATCTGCAGAAAACGGCGGAGAGAACAACGGCCCTGGAAGAAAGAGTCAGTGGGCTAGAAGATAATGTGCTCCCAATAACCAAAGAAATAAAATGGCTGAAGGAACAGCTATCTAAACAAGCCTCTAAGTTAGATGAGATGGAGAATAGGAGTAGAAGAGATAATGTGAGGCTGATAGGTTTACCCGAAAGGAGTGAGGGCGCCAACCCAATTGCATTCCTAGAAAAATGGCTGGGGGAGCTAATCGGGAAAGAATCATTCTCGGCTTCGTTCTCCATCATAAGAGCTCACAGGATCCCTTTCAGGGCACCATCGGAGGGGGGCCATCCGAGACCCCTCCTCCTGAGATTTCTTAACTACCAGGATAAAGTAACCTTATTACGGAAGATCAGGGAAGCAGGGGAGGTTTTTTTTAAAGGAGCAAAAATATCGTTTTATTCCGACTTCTCTCCGGATTTGCAGAGGCGTAGGGCAGAGTTTACCCAGGCAAAACGCAATCTACAAAAATTTAAGCTGCCCTATGCTCTTTTATATCCGGCAAGGTTGCGGGTTGCGGCTCTGGGGGAGACTCTGTTTTTTAACTCCCCTGCTGAAGTTGAGGGGTGGGAGGGTAGGGGAGGTTAGGTGGGGAGGGAAGGGAAGGGGTGGGAAGATGGGAGGGAGGGGAAATAGGGTGGGTAAATCATTCCTTACGAACACTTATACCACTAGAATTTATAACCGAGGTATCCAGACCTTCCTTAAGATTATTTTTGCACATACAGGCACTTTTTGAAGTAAATAGGCTTTTGGTTGTTCTACACGCACATGCAAGCACTGTCTATGGCAAATTTATGCCCAAAGTAAGGCTAATATAGCCAAAATGAATACGTGGTTTAGAGGCCAAGTATGCACACACACGGAACTGTTATAATAGTCACTAGGAGGAGAAAAATTAGTTTTGGGTTAGGGTTATATATATTAAATCTCTCTTATATCTTTCTGTTATATACGTTTGTATGTGTTGGGGTAAAGGATATTCTTCAGTCTTTAGATGTTAGCTAAGACTCTGAAAATAGGATCCTGGAATGTCAGGGGCCTAGGTACACCACTTAAAAGATTAGCAGTGTTCTCTATGATGGAGAGATGTGGGGCTGATCTGGTCTGTCTGCAGAAAACTCACCTAACCAAGGAAACTATTCATCACCTACAGATGAAAAAATTTCAAACCCAATTTCATGCGGTTCACTCCTCCTACAGTAGGGGAGTGAGTGTTTTGGTAAAGTCTGGGGTGAAGTTCTCCTGCAGCCAGGTCAGGTTAGACGAGTTGGGTAGATACATTTTTTTATTATGTTCTATCGAAAGCGCCAGGTATGTGGTGGCGAATATATATATCCCTCCGCCCTTTAATCTGGATGTCTTGCTTAAACTGTATGAATTTTTGCTAGATAAAAAAGAGGTGCCGATTGTAGCAATGGGGGACTTCAACGAGGTGCTAGATAAAGGGCTGGATAGATTCCCACTACGAAAAAGCTCAGAGGACTCAGTAAGGAGTCGGTTAAGCTTTTTTCTGGAAGAAGTGGGATTAATGGATTTGTGGAGGACACGGAACCCAGGCGTGCTGCAATATACTTGCTGTTCTGCATCTTACTCCGTGCTTTCAAGGATAGACCTAGCCCGAGGAAATGATAGGGCTCTCCAGATGGTAGAAAAAATAACATACTGGCCAAGAGGCATCTCAGACCACTCACCTATGGTAGTCATTTAAATCTTGGGGAGCCTAGGCCCCGGAAGAACTGGAGTATAAGCCCGTACTGGTTTGAAATTATTAAAAAGACGGATGGGATACTTTCCTCCTTAAGGGAGTTTGTTGAGTTCAATCAGGGAACGGTGCCCCCTTCTATGCTATGGGACGCCCTTAAAGCTTTTTTTAGGGGGGTCCTGATACAGCAGATAGCTACATTCAACAAAGAGGCTAGAAGGGAGGAGGAGAGCTTGCTGAGAGACGCTCTTGAAGCAGAAAGTAACTATACTTGCAACCCAACCCCGGAGACGGAAAGTATCTGGCAAGAGAAACAACAAGCATATAAATCAGTGGTTATACAGAAAGCAGAAACCAGGCGGTTACTCCAAAGACAGGAATCTATGGTGGAGGGCGAGAGAATGGGAAGGACATTGGCTATGCTAGCAAAATCCAATGCAGCTCCATCCACGGTCCTCGCGATTAGATCCCAGAGCGGTGAGGTAGTATCAAGCACCTTAAAAATAGTACAAGCCTTCAGGGATTACTATAAAAAACTGTATTCCTCCCAGAAGAGGGGTAAGGAGGCCAAGATGGAGGACTTCCTAAGGGGGTTAGACATCCCCACCATATCACAAGAAGAAAGAGATATATTAGATGCCCCAATATCTATAGCAGAATTACACCAAGCAGTAGCAGGCATGGCAACCCATAAGTCGCCCGGGCCAGATGGTCTTCCAATTGAGACCTACAAAAACTATGGTGAAGTGTTGATCCCCAAACTACTGAAAGTTTTGGGGGGGGGCGCTTGAGGGGGGCCAATTACCTGCCTCAATGCTAGAAGCAACTATCATTGTATTACAGAAAGAAGGGAAAGATCCCTTGGATATGGCCGCCTATAGACCAATTTCTCTCTTATGTACGGATGTAAAAATTCTGGCCAAAGTGCTGGCAGCAAGATTGAATGGGGTTATCCATAAGCTGATCCACGAGGACCAGGCGGGCTTCATAGCCAATAGATCCACGAGCCTGAATATTAGAAGGGTGTTTTTGAATGTACAGACCCCAATGGTGAACGAGGGTTCGAGAGCGTTGATGACCCTTGATGTATCCAAGGCTTTTGATAGCGTGGAGTGGGGCTATATGTGGCACGTGCTGGAGAACTTTGGATTTGGCCCTGCCTTTATAGGGTGGATTAGAATGCTATATACTCGACCCAAGGCAAGATTAAAAATTAACAACGAATTGTCGGATTGGTTTGAGCTGGAGAGGGGGACGAGGCAGGGGTGCCCACTCTCCCCTCTGTTGTTTGCACTAGCGATGGAACCCCTGGCCATTTCCATAAGGGGAAGTCGAGCGATAACCGGCTTCCAAAGAAAAACAGGCGAGGAAAGAATCGCATTGTATGCGGATGACATTCTGTTATTTTTGGGAGACTCGAGGAAATCGCTACCGGGAGCAATGAGGATAGTGGAGGACTTCGGCAGTTTTTCTGGCTTAGAGATAAACTGGGAGAAATCAGAGTTTCTACCGATAGACCCCATAAATGAGACAATAGCACGTGGTATGCCTCAGGTGGTAATAGTGGAAGCTCTGAAGTACCTAGGGATTGTCCTGACGAAGGACCCTGTTCTATATATTAGTAAAAACCTTGTTCCTCTATTAACAAAATTTAAACGAAAAATAGGAATTTGGAGACGCCTGCCTCTATCAGTTGCAGGAAGATGTAGCCTAATAAAAATGATATGGATGCCACAACTGCTATACGTCTTGCATAATTCCCCTGTCTGGATAGGTAAGAAGTGGTTTAAAAAAATTGACAGTCTCTTTAGGGAATTGATTTGGAAGGGGAAACAAGCCAGGATCCGACTTGGAGTGCTCCAGCTCCCTACCCAGGAGGGGGGCTTTGCCCTCCCACATCCCGAGTGTTATTTTTACTCAACTCAGTTGCAGCAATTATTAGGCTGTGGGATACCGAAAGGAGGCACCCCTAATGGCAAGTTACTGTTGTTGAGCTCCACACATAATACAATTATTGAAGCCCTAGAGGCGGACACGTTCCATGATAAATTTCCAACAATTAAATTGATAATCAAACTTTGGAAAACAGTTAAGAAAAAGATGGGATATGGAGCCTTAACAGCCTACTCTCCTATTTGGAACAACCGTAATTTGCAGGAAGTTCTTAAGATAGGCATATTTAGAGAATGGGAGAAGCTTGGTATCAGTAAGCTAAGTCAATTATACAACGACTCTGGGTTAAAGAAATTTTCAGATCTGGTTAGGGAGTTTAAGCTTCCCCGGGGGTCTTTCTTCCTATATGTCCGGTTGGAACATGCCCTTAAAGCACAATTTAAAGCCCAGACTCCGAGATGGGAAGAGATGCCTCTATTTCAGTGCATAACTCAAATAACCCCCACTAGAGGGGTAATTTCAAGAATTTATGACCAATTAAGCAAATCGGTTAATTGCAGGGAAATACTCCTTGGGGTAAAGGCTAAATGGGAAGAGGAGGTGGGAGGAATGACCCAGGAACAATGGGCGAGAATTTTGGAGCGCAGGTTTCTGTGACCCCTTCACAGAGACTCTCACACTTAATGCTGTGTAAACAGAGCCTATTATACTCCTAAAAGACTTTTTAAATTTGGGAGAAGGCCCAATGACAACTGCCCCAGGTGTCGAAGGACGGGAGATCTCATTCACATGGTGTGGAGGTGTCCCAAGCTGTTTAGATACTGGGAGGAGGTGACTGGGAACTTGGGAAATATTTTCGGTACGACTGTGGCAAACGAGGCCCTGACTTGTATTCTGGGGCATAGAAGAGTGATGGGAGAAAGGTTGAGTACTACCTTAGCTGTCACGCGGGCCCTGTTTCAGGCTAGAAAGTTGATAGCACTTAGATGGCAGGTAAAGGAGCCCCCCACCGTGAAAGACTGGATCTCTATAATGAATGAAACCTTGGGTAGGGAAAGAATGGAGTACATAAAAAGGGGCAATCTTCAGGAATTTGAAAGCATGTGGAAGATGTGGATAGAGAAAGTGAAGAGTCATTAATAGTGGGATCGGCATAGACACGGAATAGACTGAGGGATGGGCTTAATATAGGTATATAGGCAACTGGTATCCTTGCAGGCAAAGGATGCTATAATAAAGTGTTTCTGGATATGAACATTTTTAGTTAAATATATAGTTTAGTAGGGCACAGGATAAATATATAGGGAGTAGGTGGGGGGGGGGATTGGGGTATTAGGGCATAGGCAAGTTGGTACACAATACAGGCTGGGTCAGTAGAAGATGGGCACGGGGAGCCCACAAGTTCATTTTTACAAACCTCTCTTCTTGTATTTTTTGTTGGTGTCTTTGTCCTTTTTTCTTTCTCCTTACTGGTCCCCTCTTTCTCTAAACTGAGTTGGAAAAGGATGGGTCCCTTTGGTTATCGAGTCCTAGTTGGTGGGGCTTACGAGATGGAAGTGACAGAGGACTTGTTGGTAAAGAGGCGTAATGGAATCTGTTGGTCATTATGACGATATAAAAAGCAATGAGAAAAAGTATAATCCACTATGATGTGAATACGAGAAGGCGACAGTTAATGAACATCAAACTGATTTAGCCCTCCAAATACTGTTTACTGATGTGGAAAAAAAAAAAAAAAAGAAAAGGCCAGTTCAGAACCAAGCGTGGCACCCTTTGGGCTCCTTTTGCTAATCTCGTGTTAGTAAAAGTTTGGTGAGAGACGATTCGCGCTTTTTCAGACTCGTGGTTTTCAGATTGTTTTCTGCCGTTCAGTTTGTGCTTGTGGGTTTGTATCTGCTCTTCAGTGCGTACAAGCAAGTTCCGCGTGACTTAGTCATTGTGTTCTTGTTCGTTCGTTACTGTTTTTCAGGTCGCTCCTCACAGGCCTTGCTGTTCTTCAGTGCGTTCTGTTACTTCGTTCTGAGCAGCCAACCGTTTTCTAGCCATGTTGCGTATGCGTACTCCTCGTAGAGTTCGTGCTGTGCGGGGGCTTGGTGTTGGGGTCCTGACCTTGACACAAGTCCAGTCCATGAACAGGGTGGGGAGGAGTTCATGGACCAAGAATTGGTTGCTTCAGCGTGACCAGTTCTCTCATATGCCTTTGCTCCGTGAGATCCGTGAGAATAATCCTGATGATTTCAGGAACTTTCTCCGGATGACGGACCCCGTGTTTCACCGTTTGTTGGCTTCGCTGACCCCTTATATTAGCAGGCAGGATACCTGCATGAGGCAAGCCATCACTCCAGAGCAGAGGCTGGTCGCTATCCTGCGGTATTTGGCGACAGGGAGAAGTCTGCAGGACTTGAAGTTCTCGACAGGCATCTCCCCCCAGGCTCTGGGGATCATTATCCCAGAGACCTGTTCTGCCATCATACAGGTCCTGCAGAAGGAGTATATGAAGGTAAGATTTTTATCCTTTAATATCACATTTCATTGTATGTAGTGTTTGCTAATATATTGTATTTCTTTCCTCATTCCCTAATTACCATGATTGGAATATGCTGTGAATGTCCCCTTTGTCCTCATGCATGCTGGATTTTTATGTAATTAATTTTTTAGGTCCTTCATACAGATTGTCCTTCACTAACCTCCCCAGCATGCTCTACGGGCCCTATATTCACCTCGTGTAGTCACTTAACAATGTATTTTATCAGCTCCATAGTAGTGCTTTACCCCAAACACCCCCTAAAATGTTTTGAATTTTTTTTAGCTTTAAATTCAGGCAGAGTGGCAGAGGCTTTTTTTTTTGTGGTGTCCCCAAATCATTTTTAGTAACCCTCCCTCCCCCAACTGCTAAGTCAGCTGATCCCAATTCTCTATCTATCCTCAATCATCTATCTGCTGACTTTGCCAAACCCATACACACTATACCCATCTCTTTAGTGGTCATATTTATGGATGAATTCCCCAAAGCATGTAGTGCAAGGGCCTGCCTGTATACTTTAAAATGGTAATGTTAGAATTTTTAAGATCCTATTATTATCTTGAGTCAGGTAATAGCAGAATGTTCAAATGTGCTCAAATGTGTACAGTGTGTATTTCTATCTTTGTATTCGGACACTTCTTACCTGTCCAGTGGGCTGCCAATAGTGTAACTAAGGAGGGGCTGTTCCAAGTAATATCCTGTATTTAGGCATTCATCTCTCAATTAAGTGAAGAGGGTTACCTGTCCAAGATTTCCACACCCCCCATAATGTTCGAAATGGCCCATGAGAGGGGGGGGGGTATGATAGGTGTACCTTATACTTTGGTGCTGTTAAATTCCCCTTAATAAATGCTATCTGGAGGTCGCCCCAGAATGTTTGTGCCTAATCTGCTTGCCATGTTTCTGAGCAAAAATATTAATTGTTTTTTTTTTCCCTCAACAGTTTCCTTCCACGCCACAGGATCGGCAGACTGTGGCCTCCCACTTTGCCCAGCGGTGGGACTTTCCTAACTGCGGAGGGGCAATTGATGGGAAACATGTCCACATCATCCCACCACCCAACTCGGGGTCATACTATTTCAACTATAAGGGGTTCAATAGTATTGTGATGTTGGCGGTGGTGTCGGCTAATTACGACTTCTTGTATGTGGACGTGGGGAAGAATGGCCGGATGTCCGATGGTGGAGTCATCGCCCAGACGGAGTTCTACAGGCATCTCCAGAATGGCAGCTTGGACTTGCCAGCTCCAGAGGACAATGTGGAAGGACTCCCATTCGTGTTCGTTGCTGATGAAGCATTTCCGCTGGGGGACCACCTTATGCGGCCATTCCCGATGAGGACCCTCACCCCGGAACAGAGGGTTTTTAATTACCGGCTGGCCAGAGCCCGAAGAGTGGTGGAGAACACATTTGGAATCCTGGCCAGCCGGTTCCGCCTATTTCTGACACCTATCCATATGGCGGAGTATAAACTGAATCATATTATCCTGGCGTGCTGTATTCTCCATAACTTTTTAAGGAAACATTCGGCCAACTATGCTGGCTCAGTTGGACCTGAGGCCGGAGTGATACCTGAAACACTGACGGCGCTTGAAAGCGGCCGTCCTGGCTTGCCCTCCCTGAGTGTCCGTGATGTCTGGTTACGATACCTGGAGTTCTTTGCGGGTAGGGGGGCCATCAATATGCCTTCAAATTTGTGAAGCCTTTTTCCAATAAAAAAGCAAAAAAAAGAAATTCTTTGTGGTCATTTACTGCTTGTGTTTGTTTTAGCTGACCCTGACAGCAATGTGTGGAGTCCTGAAAATGGCGTGATTGTGTAACCTTCTACAAAGCACTGTTGGCTGTTATTTACTAAAGGCGTATACACTTTTTATACTACAAGTGCTCTTGAAACTGCAATGAAAATGCTCTTGTAGTGCAAAGAGGATTTGCCCTTAGGAAATAACCCCCATTTTCTCAGAAAACAGCAATGACATCACCCCAAAAGTGTTGTAGCGTTGAGACAATAATGCACACATTCTTGATTAACAAACTTTTTTATACCTGCACAATCACATGTGCATTTACCAAAGGTTTTTCAAACAAACCAACATGTTTGTTGTATAACAATTTTTGGGGTGGCATTATCAAAAATAGAAATGTCCATTTACGATAAAACAGGCCTGTGTAAAACCAACAAGAAAGGCAAAAAAATTGACACATATGGTAAAACTTGAAGGCAATATCAGACATGAGTATTTAGGAACTGTGTTTGATATTGCGTTCAGATGGGGTCAAATCACCCCTTGAAAAGCCAAATTTGGAAGATGCACAGCAATTTACGAATGTCAACATGTGCTATCTGCCATCACGGGGGATCAAGGGACGTGTTTTGTGGGAGCAAGCTACTTTATTATTGAGGAAGGTGTTGCACCCCCAAAACGCGTCCATTGATCTCCCGTGATGGCAGATAGCACATGTTGGCACACTGTGTGCATCCTCCAAATTAGGCTTTTCGAAACATTGCTAAAAGATTTAAAACATTGTACCACACAAAAAAAAAAGGGATTTTGTGTGGTTTTAAATTCGCCCCAAAACATCAATGATGTTATTATTTTTTTTTATCACATCATTGATTTTTTTCTGGATGTTTTCCAATTCTAAATTACACCCCATGATCTCCCCGATCAGGATCTGGGCACTTTCTGATGTGAAAGGATCTCGATCCCTAACATCACGATCACCTAAAAAGAGAGAAACCAAACAAAAACAGGTATCAAAAAATCTCTTACCTGAGCCTGTGGTCGCAGACACTCACCTGTTGTGGTGCCAATTTCCACCACATCTTCTTCCTCCTCCTGCTCCGCTTGTGTTTGGGGTATTTCACCTTCTTCCATAGGTGGGGGGTCTCTGGTCTCCTCGGATGAGGGGTGTCCTCCGAGTCTTTTCTCCCCTATGTAAAACAAAAATGGTATAATTAGCACACAGATATTTGATGGCAGAACTATAAATAGGAAACATTGCTTGGAAGTGGGGTACAATTGTCAATTTTATCAGAGTTCCAAGATGTCACTTTTTTATTGGCCTTTGTCAAGCTGCAATACTTTCCCTGTTTAGTACAAGCTTCACAGATGGAGACCCCCCTATCGTATACACTGGAGCACCTGTGTGGCCCCCCTAATAAAAATGGTGTTCTTGTGTCCCACACTAGTGCTTCAGTGTCCAGATGTGAAAACAGCTGCTCAGTGTCCTCTCCTTACACAGAATCTAGTTTGCATTTCATTCTAGTAACAAACCCATCTACACAACAAAATATTTTGCATCCAAGTAGGCCTTAAAAAATGTAGGAAAATGCATGTGGTGTTTTAGAGGGGCAAAAAAAAAATGTTTGATACGAACGAATAATGGGCCCATGAACATTACAATTGACATTTGAAATTGTACAATTAAGAAAAGCATATGGAGCAGCAGGAACGTAAGAAAGACAAAAAGAATAGGAACACAGCACAACTACTTACTTTTTTGCAGCACTCTCTGGATCTTTCGGTACTGCTCAGGCTCTCTTAATTTGAGGTCCGACCACCGCTTCCTGAGCTGATCTTTCGATCGTTGTACCCCGAAATTCCTGTGCAGACTTTTGACCACTTTCACCATGATCTTGGCCTTTCTGATATTGGGGTTGGGGTAAGGCCCATACTTTCCGTCATAGTTGGCCCTCTTCAGGATGTCCACCATCTCCAACATCTCCCCAAAGGACATATTTGTGGCCTTAAATCTTCTCCTTCTGGATCGGGATGTTTCTGTCTCTGGGCTTTCCTCCGCCTCCTCCTCGTTGCTATAATTAGCACGCACCTGCTGTGACTCCGCCATGTGCTCTTCACCCACTGCGCCGAACGAAAAGGGGCGGGGAATAGACTAGAAAGAACGTCAGAGGCGGGCGGATTTACATGCATGCGCAGTGTATATAAAGCCTAACACACGTGCGTATTACGTACGATCTGTGAGCGGAGGAAGGAGCATTGGATGCGCCGATCGTAAGAACGAAGGTAAGAGACAAACTTTGGCCTATACTGCTTCTAGATTGAGGCCTATATTGTAACAAGATTAGGAGAGTTTTGTCTGACATTAGGCTTTGTCTTGTGTTGTGTCTTGCAGTGAACATGGATATCTTAGTTAAAGATAATGACTTCATGTCACTATTCATTGATATGTTAAGGGAGCTGCCATGTCTGTGGGAGATTAACCACCCACATTACAAGAACCAAACAAAGAGGAAGGCAGCACTGGATCAATTGTGTGAAATTGTGAAGCAGGTGATCCCCACGGCAGACATCACATTTTTGAAGATCTTAATTGGTGGCCTGAGGAGCACTTATGTAAGGGAGTGCCAGAAAGTTCAGGATTCACAGAGATCCGGAGCAGCAGATGACATCTATGTCCCCAGGATGTGGTACTACGACAGGTTGCATTTTCTGGCAGGCCAGACTGAACCCAGGCCATACCTCTCCAGTATTCCTTCCACACTTCCTTCCCCCCCGGCTGAGGCTTCTGACGCCCAACCTGGGCCTTCCAGGCAACAACATGTGGAGGAGCCCAAATTGAGCCAGGTATAGCATTCCTCTAAATATTTCTGCTTGTCCAATCAATGATGTTAACTAGATGTTAGTTGGGAGTACTAATTTAGGATTGTGATTGATGAAGCAAAAACTAAAACGATGTCCCTTTTTCATACACAGGGAAGTCGCAGTCAGGAGGTGGCCAGGCCGAGCCGGCTGCCTGATATGCCGGTCCCTCCACTCCCCCTGGAAAGAGAAAGTGGCAGGAGGAGGAGTGCCCTAGAGGAGGCTGCCAGAGGACTCTTTTGGAGGGCTACAGAGGTCCTGGGAGCACCACACACCGTGGAGGAGGACATTGCTGCCACCATTGCCTCTAAAATGCAGAGGATGGAGGAGGGACAACAACTCATGTGTGAGTCGCTCATATTGGAGGCTCTTAACAAAGGTATGAGGGGCCAAATTACATCTCAGACACACATTTGCGAACTCACAGATGGTCCTCCTCCTCCTGCAGGTCCTCCTCCTACTTCTCCTCCAGGTCCTCCCAGTCCTCCTCCTGCTCCAGGTCCTACTCCTCCTCCTGCCACATCTCCAACAGCACAGCCACAGCCCAGAAAGAAGCGTGGAAGGAAGACCAGAAAGTGAGGACCCTGGATCCAGTCTGGTCGGCCAAAAGATGCAGCCTCTTGTGGTACCACAGCCTGGGGACACAGATGTTATCTGCTACTTTCCAGATCTCTGTGAATTCTGGACCAGACTGCCCTCCCTTACGTATGGACTCCTCAGGCCACCAATTTTGATGTTCAAGAATTGATGTCTGCCCTGGGGGTCCCAGGCTTCGCTAATTGATCCAGTGTTGCCTCCCTCTTTGTATGGTTCTGAGCCCTTAATAAAGGATTTTTTGTTTGAATTATACTTGCCTATGTATGTTTAACTTCAAAAAGGACAGTTGGTTTGTGAGGATTCAGGTACATTTCAAAAATACAATGTGAAATTAACAAGGGACACCAACAACAAACAATCTCCTTGAGATTAAATAATAAAAGATATCAATGGTGTTGTGGTAACTTGACACACAAAACACACACAAAAATAGTCTGGAGTAAAACTAAAAACAACATTAAACAAAGATCAGCCTTGGAAAAAATACAAACATAAAATCTAAACCAAAAATGGCTTAAAATCAAAAAAAAAAAAGAAAAAAAAAATTCTGTCAGATGTGACAAATAACAATATATTCAAGGAATCCCAATAAAAAAACAAAAAAATAAGTTTGTGAGAAGTGTGTGTGAATATGAGCAGCAAAACTACTTCATTCTTGTCACATTATAAAGAAGAAGAGAGTGCGCTGTATTAAACCATTTTTAACATTGCAGCGTGACGAAAGTGCTGTATCCATTGCGAACGCTAAGTTTACCAGACCGAGCTGTTCCGTGTCGGAATTTCTTCTGAGCATGCGTGGCACTTTGTGCGTCGGAACAGGCCACACATGGTCGGAATTGACGCGATCGGATTTTGTTGTCGGAAAATTTTATCTCCTGCTCTCCAACTTTGTGTGTCGGAAAATCCGATGGAAAATGTCCGATGGAGCCCACACATGGTCGGAATTTCCGACAACACGCTCCGATCAGACATTTTCCATCGGAAAATCCGACCGTGTGTATGGGGCATTATTCTTATGCTTGCTACCCTACAATCAAACTTTCACAACCAGTGGTGTTCTCACACTCTATATTTAATTACTTAGGGATTTACATCTCCCCCACATATTCCTCCTTATATGACGCTAATTTTACCTCAAAACAATATTTTGATAAATGATTTGATTGTTGAAACAATGGGATGCAAACAAGCTTTCTCTTTTTGGTTGGATAAATGGGCTTAAAATGTTGATTTGGAATACATGTAACCAAATCTTTACCTTTGATTAATATCCTTTTCTACCAATCACTCCTAGACAGCTTATCTTACAGTCGTACATTGCCTTGGACTAAGGCTGCAAGTTTTCAATTACATCACTTCAGTAATCCTGTGACCTGTAAAATATGCTCTTTTGATGATTTATGCCCTTCCAAACATCCCCCCTGTCCACCTACACTGTTCTTCAAATCAAATATTTCTTTATGTCCAGTATGCAGCCTCTACACCTCTCTTCCCTAACCACACCCCTTAATTCTGTCCAGATCCTGTATGGCATAGTGCATCATTCCTTCCCCTCTGGTTATCACTAATATGTATAAAATATAATTTTCTTTTCTAGTCTTTTTCATATTTTGTCTGTAGCCGAGCGAGTGTTGAGCTTTGCTCCAGCCTTACCCCTCTATATGATGCATAATGTTCATTGGCTCATCTTGCCACCTTCACGTATCTGTCTTTCTCTTTTTGTTTTGGTATGTCATGATCTAAAGTATAGCTTTGGCTTTGTTTTCCATGATTGTACTCTTTTGAAATTTTAAATACAAAATAAAATTATGAAAAAAAAAAAAAACTAAACAAGCGAACAATTAGTCAACATAGGTGTACTGAAAATACGGCAACATTCTTTGAAATGTTTGTTCTTTATAAGTAAAGCAGACCAAAGTAATCTCTACTAATTAATAATTGTAATACTATAACATGCTGCATGTCATTTCAGGTTTACTTACTTTGTATTCGCTAGTAACTTTAATAAAAATGCTAGATTTCTTGTCCCAGAAAATCAGCAAGCCTTTTTTAGTCTCAATAAGTAAGTAGATGCCCATTAATCGCACTCTGTATGGAACTTCAGAGTCTGAACCACTTTGTGCTACGTTAAGATGATCATCAACAAGGATAAGTTCATAATCCTGCAAACAGGGTTCAAAGACATTTAAGCAAAATAGCCAAAGCCATTAAACAGCTTGAAAGCAGTAATATAAAGCATCTCACAAAAGTGAATACACCCCTCACATTTTTGTAAATATGTTATTATATCTTTTCATGTGACAACACTGAAGAAATTACACTTTGCTACAATGTAAAGTAGTGAGTGTACAGCTTGTATAACATTGTAAAGTGTAAAAGTGTAAACATTGTATAGTTTAAATTTGCTGTCCCCTCAAAATAACTCAACACACAGCCATTAATGTCTAAACCACTGGCAACAAAAGTGAGTACACCCCTAAGTGAAAATGTCCAAATTGGGCCCAAAGTGTAAGTATTTTGTGTGGCCACCATTATTTTCCAGCACAGCCTTAACCCTCTTGGGCATAGAGTTCACCCAGGGCCATCTTTAATATTGATTGGGCCCTAGGCAAAAATTGCTATGGACCCCAAAACGAAAGCAGTCCTGTTCTGGCAGACAGGAGTCTCAGGACAGGACAGGGCAGGACACCACACCACACCACATGGCAACTCTTCCTCACAAAAGGAACATCCGCTCTGCTACAGGGAGAGTTCCTTTTTTGAGGAAGAGTTGCCATGTGGTGTGGTGTCCTGTTCTGCCCTGTCCTGTCCTGAGACTCCTGTCTGCCAGACCAAGACTGATTTCATTTTGGGGTCCATATTCCATATCCCATTGATGTTTTAACCTCTGATGCTGATCAACCGATGTGGATCCAGGACCAGCTGCATCCATTGGGTTTATTAAACCTAACAAGCCTTAAGGACTTGGGTGGTATATGCCTCTCCAAGTCAACACAATTTGCCTCTGTCCTCTACATGAAGTTTTGGGGTCCATATTCCATATCCCATTGATGTTTTGATCTCTGATGCTGATGCATCCATTGGGTTTATTAAACCTAACAAGCCTTTAGGACTTGGGTGGTATATGCCTCTCCAAGTCATTGCAATCTGGTAAACCTCCTCCTATCTATGGTGGTGGTGTTTCTGGCTATCTTTAAATCTTAAGGGTCACACCTGTGGTTGGATTTCTATATATGTTTGCTGGATCACATATATATTTGGACTTTTTGAATTGTGCTTTTATGCTTTGGACTGTTCATTTACTTACTGTGGTGTAGGCACTACACTAA
Source organism: Aquarana catesbeiana (assembly GCF_042186555.1). NCBI lineage: Eukaryota > Metazoa > Chordata > Amphibia > Anura > Ranidae > Aquarana > Aquarana catesbeiana. The sequence goes on along the minus strand of NC_133334.1, from coordinate 97,842,465 downwards.
CACAGTGTCATTCATCTTACTCACATATGGTGGATTCAACACTATTGTTTTGAGCTATTATTATTTAGAGGTGTTTATGCATTGTGTTATATATATGAATATACCCTCACTCGTTTTACATAATTAGCGCTGCACTTATCCATACCCACGTTATTGCTTTTTGTCTACAGCTGTGCTGGCTGCTAGTTTGTAATATTTTTCACAGCGCAGTATATTTTTTCTTTTTTACACAAGATTGAGGGTTGAGCAGTGTACAGAGTGCAGGATGTAGAGGTGAGCTGTGTACAGAGTGCAGGATTGAGGGGTGAGCTGTGTATGAAGTGCAGGATTTAGTTGTGAGCTATGTACGAATTGCAGGATTGAGGGGTGAGCTATATACAGGGTGCAGGATTTAGGGATGACCTGTGTACAGAGTTTAGGATGGAGGAGTGAGCTGTGTACAGAGTGAAGGATTTAGGGGTGAGCTGTGTACAGAGTGCAGGGTTGAGGGGTGAGCTGTGTACAGAGTGCAGGATTGAGGGGTGAGCTGTGTACAGAGTGCAGGATTTAGGGGTGAGCTGTGTACAGAGTGCAGGATTTAGGGGTGAGCTGTGTACAGAGTTTAGGATGGAGGAGTGAGCTGTGTACAGAGTGAAGGATTTAGGGGTGAGCTGTGTACAGAGTGCAGGGTTGAGGGGTGAGCTGTGTACAGAGTGCAGGATTGAGGGGTGAGCTGTGTACAGAGTGCAGGATTGAGGGGTGAGCTGTGTACAGAGTGCAGGATTTAGGGGTGAGCTGTGTACTGAGTGCAGGATTTAGGGGTGAGCTCTGTAGGGAGTGCAGGATTGAGGGGTGAGCTATATACAGGGTGCAGAATTTAGGGGTGAGCTGCATACAGAGTGCAGGATTTAGGGGGGATCTGTGTACAGAGTACAGGATTTAGGGTGGATCTGTGCATGGAGTACAGGATTTAGGGGGGATCTGTGTATGGAGTGCAGGATTTATGGGTGATCTGTGTACAGAGTGCAGGAGTTAAGGGAGATCTGTGTACGGAGTGCAGGATTTAGGAGGGATCTGTATATGGAGTGCAGGATTTAGGGGGGATCTGTGTACGGAGTGCAGGATTTAGGGGGGTTCTGTGTACTGAGTGCAGGATTGAAGGGTGATCTGTGTATGGAGTGCAGGAGTTAGGGGGATCTGTGTATGGAGTGCAGGACTTAGGGTTGTGTTGTGTACATCCAAGTCCCCCCCCTCCCAGCAAGTACTGAGCTCTCTTCTCCCTGGATTCCAGTTTGGAGCTTACCCCCGTCAATACACAGCATTCCTCTGGCATCAATCCCCCCTCTCCCCCACTGAATGTCCGTGGCTTGGAGCAGCTTCTGCCTGTGTACACTCCCCACCCACTACCCCCTATGTTCTCTCTGCTCTCTGATAGGGGATGTATTTTGCAGAAAAGAGAGGGATGTGAACGGCTGCCGGGAGGAGAGAGCTGTCACTTGTAAATACAGAAGCAGAGCAGGCAGCTCAGCAACCAGTGCCGGATCTCAAAGGTGGAGGAACTCCGGCTGAAAAAAAAGCCGGCGGGCAGCACAGGCTCCAGGGGCAGCTGCTTTGGGATCCTCAACAATGGCGGGGCCCTGGGCAGATGCCCCATTTGTCCCATGGCAAAGACGGCCCTGAGTTCACCAGAGCTTCACAGATTGCCACTGGAGTCCTCTTCCACTTCTCTATGACGACATCACGGGGCTCGTGGATGTTATAAACCTTGCGCTCCTCCACCTTCCATTTGAGGATGCCCCACAGATGCTCAATAGGGTTTAGGTCTGAAAACATGCTTGGCCAGTCCATCACTGTTACCCTCAGCTTCTTTGGCAAGGCAGTGGTCGTCTTGGAGTTGTGTTAGGGGTCATCATCATGTTGGAATACTGCCCTGCGGCACAGTCTCTGAAGGGAGGGGATCATGCTCTGCTTCAGTAGGTCACAGTACATGTTATTGGCATTCATGGTTCCCTCAATGAACTGTAGCTCCCCAGTGCTGGCAGCACTCATGTAGCCCCACCACCATGCTTGACTGTAGGCAAGACACACTTGTCTTTGTACTCCTCACCTGGTTGCCGCCACACACGCTTGACACCATCTGAACCAATTAAGTTTATCTTGGTCTCATCAGACCACAGGACATGGTTCCAGTAATCCATATCTTTATGCCGCGTACACATGAGTGGACTTTACAGCAGACTTTGCCCGGCGGATGGGATTTCGTCGGACAATTCAATCGTGTGTGGGCTCCAGCGGACTTTGTTTTCTCAAAAGTTGGACGGACTTAGATTTGAAACATGTTTTAAATCTATCCGATGGACTCGAGTCCGGTCGAAAAGTCCGCTCGTCTGTATGCTAGTTCGACGGACAAAAAGCCACGCTAGGGCAGCTATTGGCTACTGGCTATGAACTTCCTTATTTTAGTCCGGTCATACGTCATCACGTACGAATTTGATGGACTTTGGTTGATTGTGTGTAGGCAAGTCCGTTCATCCAGAAAGTCCGTCGTAAAGTCCGTCGAAATGTCCGCCGGGCAAAGTCTGCCGTAAAGTCTGCTTGTGTGTATGCGGCATTAGTCTGCTTGTCTTCAGCAAACTGTTTGCAGGATTTCTTGTGCATCATCTTTAGAAGAGGCTTCCTTCTGGGATGACAGCCATGCGGACCAATTTAATGCAGTGTGCGGTGTATGGTCTGAGCACTGATAGGCTGACCCCCCCACCCCTTCAACCTCTGCAGCAATGCTAGCAGCACGCATACGTCTTTTTCCCAAAGACAATCTCTGGATATAACGCTGAGCATGTTCACTCAACTTCTGTGGTCGACCATAGCGAGGCCTGTTCTGAGTGTAACCTGTCCTGTTAAACCGCTGTATGGTCTTGGCCACTGTGCTGCAGCTCAGTTTCAGGGTCTTGGCAATCTTCTTATAGCCTAGGCCACCTTTATGTAGAGCAACAATTCTTTTTTTCAGATCCTCAGAGCGTTCTTTGCCATGAGGTGCCATGTTGAATTTCCAGTGACCAGTATAAGAGAGTGAGAGCAATAACACCAAATTTAAGACACCTGCTCCCTATTCACACCAGAGACCTTGTAACACTAACGAGTCACATGACACCGGGGAGGGAAAATGGCTAATTGGGCCCAATTTGGACATCTTCACTTAGGGGTGTACTCACTTGTTGGCAACGGTTTAGACATTAAGGGCTGTGTGTTGAGTTATTTTGAGGGGACAGCAAATTTAAACTGTTATACAAGCTGTACACTCACTACTTTACATTGTAGCAAAGTGTCATTTCTTCACTATTGTCACATGAAAAGATATAATAAAATATTTACAAAAATGTGAGGGGTGTACTCACTTTTGTGAGATACTGTATGCAGTTATTTCTTTGATTTTAAATGATTTCCTGGTATTGTAAGTTTTTGCTCACCTCCAGGAAAACCTTAATGGATTTAGAGCAGGTTGCACCCATGTTACCACAAGGGACATTTTGTGTGACGATCCTGACGGTGCTCGTGTTTTTACTCAGGGAGCAGTGGTCCTTTTGAAAGAAAAAAATAATATATATATTGTATGAACACACAAACAGGCACTTTGTAAAGGTCAGAGATTAGATTATGGACTCAGGCAGCATTTAAGGGGAAAGCACTTGGGCCAAAATGGTCAGTCTTAAGTTCATCATCACTAAAGATTTTCAGGAAGGTCTTAAAGAGACTCTGCACCTTATGTACCACTTGAAGAACTCCAAGTCTTTCAGTGGTCACTGGAAAATTTATAGAAAAGTTGTGTAGATTGGCAGAATTTTCTGAATGTGATATCTGCATTGGGCAGTGGCAATATCATTTATTGTTCATTCTACAAATGCTGCAATGTGTTTGGCTTTGTCCTTCAGCTGGTGGGAACCAGAGCAGTAGAACTCTCTGTGTCCCAGCCCTAATGGTAAAATAGACTGGACTTTCTAGTGAAGTTATCTTGGGCTTACAGTACAAGTAAAGCTCTACCACTGGAAGAGAAAGTGACATGGAACTGTGTGATCAGTTAAGGGATTACCAATGCTGAAGGGGCTTAAACTTTCCTGACACTATCCGTTACTAGGGGGGAGGGTGTTAAATAAACACTGCCACTGGCCACCAATTAAGGGGGGGTGTTAAATAAATGCTGTCACTGACCACTAATGAGAGGGGTAAACTTTACTGCCACTAATCACCAATGGGAGGGGGTTAAAATTCCTGCTGCCAACCACCAGTGAGGGAGAGTGTTGGACACTGCCACAAACTACCAGCGAGGAGTGAAGTGTTAAATAAACACTGTCACTGACCACCAACAAGGGAGGGGTTTAAACTTCTCTGCCACTGACCACCAGTAGGGGGTGGTTAACTTTGCTGCCACTAATAACCATGAGTGGGTGGGTTAGAAAAAATGCAACTAACCACCAATGGGGGGGAGGTTAAATAGCACTGCTACTGAGCTCCATTGTTGGTTTTATTATTGTGGTCTCTGACACCAATGCTGGGGGTTATTATTACATCCACTGACATCCTTCCTGGGAGTTATTACTGCGTTCGCTGACACTAATTCTTGGGATTATTATTGCATCCACTGACACCAGTGCTAGGGGATATTATTGCATCCACTGAAACCAATTTTGGGGTTTATTATTGTAGTCACTGACACTCATGTTGGGGGTTATCATTACGTCCAAGGAAACCAATGCTGCAAATTATTGTTGCATTCACCTACACCAATGTTGGGGGTTTTGATAGCAGCAAATGACACTAATGATGGACCTTATTGCACTCCACTTTGGTGCGTACACCGCAAAAAAATTAAGTAATACCAATATTTTCTGCCATTAGGTGCATTACATCTCTTTAATTTTTGAATAGGCTGGCTAAATTGAAGCAATGCACCTCAGTGGATGAAATCACACTGCTATTGTGCAGTTCCTAAGATTTGGGTGCTGCATTTGAGGCCCTCCATTATTTTCAACTTGACCACCGCTGTCTTTTAGTGTTCTCCACTGTAATCTGTTAATGTGCAACTTTAATAGTAATCTCTCTGCAAGTGGCAAGACAATCTGGTGGCATGGCAGCTCTCTTTTGTATCATAGCAACAAGGTAAAATGTTAAATTATCAAAAGAAACCAAAAGCTGTTTAACCACTTCAGCCCCGGAAGATTTTACCCCCTTCCTGACCAGAGCACTTTTTACAATTTGGCACTGCGTCGCTTTAACTTGCAATTACGCCGTCATGCGATGCTGTACCCAAATAAAGTTTGCATCCTTTTTTTCCCACAAATAGAGCTTTCTTTTGGTGGTATTTGATCACCTCTGCGTTTTTTATTTTGTGCGCTATAAACAAAAAAGTATTTTTTACTTTTTGCTATTATAAATATTCACAAATAAAAAAAAAAAAATAATAATTTCTTCATCAGTTTAGGCCAATATGTATTCTTCTACATATTTTTGCTAAAAAAAAAAAAAAAAATCACAATAATTGTATATTGATTGGTTTGCACAAAAGTTATAGCATCTACAAACTATGGGAAAGATTTATGGCATTTTTATGGCATTTTTATTATTTTTTTCTTTTTTACTAGTAATGGTGGGGATCTGCGATTTTTAGCAGTACTGCCATATTGCGACGGACAGATCAGACACTTTTGACACATTTTTGGGACCATTGACATTTATACAGCGATCGGTGCTATAAATATGCACTGATTACTGTATAAATTTCACTGGCAGGGAAGGGTTAAGACTAGGGCGATCAAGGGGTTACATGTGTGTTCCCTCAGTGTGTTCTAACTGTATGGGGATAGGACTGATTAGGGGAGGAGACATATTGTTGTTCCTACTTAGTAGGAACAAACAACATGTGTCCTCTCCTTCTGAAAGAACAGAGATTAGTGTGTTTAAACACACAAATCCCCGTGCTGGCTCTTGTGCATGCGATCACGCGTGGCCGGCGACAAACGCGACTGCCAGCTATGCGCATCGGGTCCCCTGCTTTGCATCGTGTGCATGCCTTCTGGCGGCTCTTAAAGGGAACCCCGTACCTGTACAGGGTTTTGCGCAGGGGTGCCATTCTGCCCCTGTAAAAAGACATGAGCCGGTCGGGAACCGGTTAAAATACAACGTTACATTTACCCACAAACAAAATCTCCCTCCCATCTGCCCTCTGCTGTATCCCAGAAAAAAATGGCACCTTCAGTTACACACACCTTCAGTTACAGTCTTTATGTGCAATACAAACGTCACGTATAAAAAAGACACTTTAGGCAAAAAACTGGTGGCTGGAGATTACCTTTACAAAAAGGCAACAGCAGAGGGAGAGGCAAAATCAGGCGGAAGATAAATGCCAGAAGACTTGTTAAGCCACAATCTGAGTAAATAAAGTTTCTTTTGTCAATAGTAGGGTTTCAAACATCAGGTGTTCATTTGCTCGCAAACGAACCAAACATATCAGGCGTTCGCAGCAAATTTGAATGCCACGGAGTGCCCCAAGGAGATCGTAGTGCATTGACGGCTGCTGATTGACCAAAGCATGCTTTGGCCAATCACAGCGTGATCTGCTGTCAGAGCCATGACCAGCCAAAGGCAGGGTGCCCTTACCCAATATATATAGTGCAGGCAGTGTACAGGATATATTACAGTGCAGCCGGTGTAGAGTACATAATACAGTGCAGGCGGTGTACACAGTATATAATACGTGTGTACAGTTTCTAATACACTTCAGGCGGTGTACACAGTATATAATACAGTGTAGCCAGTGTACAGTATATAACACAGTGCAGGCAGTGTACACAGTATATAATACAGTGTGTACAGTTTCCAATACACTTCAGGCGGTGTACACAGTATATAATACAATGCAGCTAGTGTACAGTATATAATACAGTGCAGGCTGTGTATAGTATATAATACAGTGTAGTGCGGTGTGAAAAAAAAAATCCCCATCATGTGCGGAAGGCCACCAAGGAAAGGCAGACGCTCACAGGCCACTAAAAGAGGGCAAGCAGCCTCTTTGTCTACAGTGAAAAGTGGTGGTTGCGGACATCCTCTGCAGGTGGGGCACTAGGGTTGCCACATAAGTCCTTTAATCCAGGACACTCATTAATTACACAGGTTCTGAGGCTGATTTAATGCAGATAAGGCACAAGTGAGTTTAATTACCACCTTAATCGGCCACAGAACCTATGTAATTAATGTGTGTCCTGGATTAAAGGGATTATGTGGCAACCCTACGGGGCACGCTTGTCCTTTTTTTCTGCTGCTGGCCGTGTTATTGAGCCACAACATGCAGAAGAGTTGGTGGAGTGGATAACTAAGCCGTCCTCATCCTCCTCATCCTCTGTCACCCAGGATCATACTAGTTTGCCTTCCAACGCAGCTGTCAAAGTGGACTATTCCACCAGCTCCTTGTCCACAGTTACTCCTCCCGTAGCCCCACCATCATGCATGGAGGAGTCACCAGAATTATTCATAGTGATATGGAAATTCGGCTGTAAGCTATGCACACAGCCATATCTCCTGTGCTAATAAGCACCCATTTCCATCCTATAATATAATACGAATTTCGTCTAATGAAATAAATGCATCTTAGCTAAAAACCCATTCCAAGTAAACAGACATCTGCTCCTACTTACATTCTCCACTCAGCATGACTGACTTTCTCCAGCTCGCATGCCCCTTTATTACCTCAAAAGCTTTCACAAACAGGAAGTGATGGTTCCAACAGCCAATCACTTCTTACATTGCAAGTGACATCACAGGAAATGAATGACCATATAAGGATGTAACAGGATGTGAAAACACAGAAACCCCTCCAACAGAGTAAAAAACAGAACCAATCAAAGACATGTATACATTCAAAATATGAATACAGTAGTGACTTGTGCAGACGGTGGTGTGCAAAACCATGTGGCAAGCACATGACTTTGAACACAACCGTGTGCACACTCCCACTGTTACCAGTGATGCGAACCATACAAAAATTATGGCTCAGTGATCCATAATTTTCATATAGTTATGCTATAGTTCCCATGTATGCAGACATGTATGCTCAGAGTCATTAATGCAGTCGCCATGAGGTGGCCAAGCTCCTGATGAATGCATAATCTAACATCCCTAAAAGAGCAACAGATCTGCCATGTCCACAGGAAGGTTTCCGCATCCAATGGTCTTCCACCAGCGTCTGTATGTGCGAATACCCTCACATGAGAGTATTGCAGCAAAACTGACACTGGCCGGCGACAAACGCGACTGCCAGCTATGCGCATCGGGTCCCCTGCTTTGCATCGTGTGCATGCCTTCTGGCGGCTCTTAAAGGGAACCCCGTACCTGTACAGGGTTTTGCGCAGGGGTGCCATTCTGCCCCTGTAAAAAGACATGAGCCGGTCGGGAACCGGTTAAAATACAACGTTACATTTACCCACAAACAAAATCTCCCTCCCATCTGCCCTCTGCTGTATCCCAGAAAAAAATGGCACCTTCAGTTACACACACCTTCAGTTACAGTCTTTATGTGCAATACAAACGTCACGTATAAAAAAGACACTTTAGGCAAAAAACTGGTGGCTGGAGATTACCTTTACAAAAAGGCAACAGCAGAGGGAGAGGCAAAATCAGGCGGAAGATAAATGCCAGAAGACTTGTTAAGCCACAATCTGAGTAAATAAAGTTTCTTTTGTCAATAGTAGGGTTTCAAACATCAGGTGTTCATTTGCTCGCAAACGAACCAAACATATCAGGCGTTCGCAGCAAATTTGAATGCCACGGAGTGCCCCAAGGAGATCGTAGTGCATTGACGGCTGCTGATTGACCAAAGCATGCTTTGGCCAATCACAGCGTGATCTGCTGTCAGAGCCATGACCAGCCAAAGGCAGGGTGCCCTTACCCAATATATATAGTGCAGGCAGTGTACAGGATATATTACAGTGCAGCCGGTGTAGAGTACATAATACAGTGCAGGCGGTGTACACAGTATATAATACGTGTGTACAGTTTCTAATACACTTCAGGCGGTGTACACAGTATATAATACAGTGCAGCCAGTGTACAGTATATAACACAGTGCAGGCAGTGTACACAGTATATAATACAGTGTGTACAGTTTCCAATACACTTCAGGCGGTGTACACAGTATATAATACAATGCAGCTAGTGTACAGTATATAATACAGTGCAGGCTGTGTATAGTATATAATACAGTGTAGTGCGGTGTGAAAAAAAAAATCCCCATCATGTGCGGAAGGCCACCAAGGAAAGGCAGACGCTCACAGGCCACTAAAAGAGGGCAAGCAGCCTCTTTGTCTACAGTGAAAAGTGGTGGTTGCGGACATCCTCTGCAGGTGGGGCACTAGGGTTGCCACATAAGTCCTTTAATCCAGGACACTCATTAATTACACAGGTTCTGAGGCTGATTTAATGCAGATAAGGCACAAGTGAGTTTAATTACCACCTTAATCGGCCACAGAACCTATGTAATTAATGTGTGTCCTGGATTAAAGGGATTATGTGGCAACCCTACGGGGCACGCTTGTCCTTTTTTTCTGCTGCTGGCCGTGTTATTGAGCCACAACATGCAGAAGAGTTGGTGGAGTGGATAACTAAGCCGTCCTCATCCTCCTAATCCTCTGTCACCCAGGATCATACTAGTTTGCCTTCCAACGCAGCTGTCAAAGTGGACTATTCCACCAGCTCCTTGTCCACAGTTACTCCTCCCGTAGCCCCACCATCATGCATGGAGGAGTCACCAGAATTATTCATAGTGATATGGAAATTCGGCTGTAAGCTATGCACACAGCCATATCTCCTGTGCTAATAAGCACCCATTTCCATCCTATAATATAATACGAATTTCGTCTAATGAAATAAATGCATCTTAGCTAAAAACCCATTCCAAGTAAACAGACATCTGCTCCTACTTACATTCTCCACTCAGCATGACTGACTTTCTCCAGCTCGCATGCCCCTTTATTACCTCAAAAGCTTTCACAAACAGGAAGTGATGGTTCCAACAGCCAATCACTTCTTACATTGCAAGTGACATCACAGGAAATGAATGACCATATAAGGATGTAACAGGATGTGAAAACACAGAAACCCCTCCAACAGAGTAAAAAAACAGAACCAATCAAAGACATGTATACATTCAAAATATGAATACAGTAGTGACTTGTGCAGACGGTGGTGTGCAAAACCATGTGGCAAGCACATGACTTTGAACACAACCGTGTGCACACTCCCACTGTTACCAGTGATGCGAACCATACAAAAATTATGGCTCAGTGATCCATAATTTTCATATAGTTATGCTATAGTTCCCATGTATGCAGACATGTATGCTCGGAGTCATTAATGCAGTCGCCATGAGGTGGCCAAGCTCCTGATGAATGCATAATCTAACATCCCTAAAAGAGCAACAGATCTGCCATGTCCACAGGAAGGTTTCCGCATCCAATGGTCTTCCACCAGTGTCTGTATGTGCGAATACCCTCACATGAGAGTATTGCAGCAAAACTGACACTGGGGGGCATCTGACAATATACATTAATAAAATTTTTCACAACAATAGTGTTGGTTACATGCTGCTGGAGAATGCACAGCAATTTGAAGGCTCAGATGTTGGTTCCCAGGTTGAGGAAGGGAGTAACATGAGCCTAGAGAGAGGGGGTGCCACAGAAGGACAAGAAACTAGCAGTCATGTTCCCCCAGCTGTAGCATACTGCCAAGTTTGCTCCAGTGACGAGGAGGGAGGGGATGATGAGGTCATTGACTGTACTTGGGTGCTTATGAGAAGAGAGGAGGAAAGTGAGGAGCAGGAGGAGGCACAACTCCAGCGAGGCAGGATATCCTCCAGGGGCCAGCTTAAGGACAGCCACCCTATTGCATCACACCACAGAGCTCCACAGGTGCAGGGTGCTGCTGACTCTCCGCTGACTTCCAAAATGTCATTGTTGTGGTATTTTTTTTGACACATGTGCAGTAGATCACACCGTTGCTGTTTGCAATGTATGTCTGAAGCGGATCAAGCGTGGCCAGAACAGCACCCGCTTAGGCACCACATGCTTGACAAGACATATAACGACCTGCCATGCAGTCCATTGGCAACAGCACCTGAAAGATCCACATAATATTAAAAGGCAGACTTCTCATTGCTCCTCATCTGTGATCTCAACCCCTACTATACCTCCAGTCCTCTCAAAACTCTGCCCCCTTTCGTGAATTTGTGGAATGTGCTGTACCACAGTGGTAGGCTCCAAAACAATTTTTTTTACGTAAGGCCATTTCAGCTTTCTATCGTCATGTGGAAGGCAATGTTTTGGCCTTGTTGGACAGGGCAGTCAGCAGCAAGGTTCATAATACTGCTGACTCTGGTGGTGATTCACATCTCTCTGCTCCACCCCCTCCTCTTCTTCTTCCTCTGTGGCCTCTTGTGCAGAATTGTCCTCTGAATCAGCAGTGCTCAGTAAGCGCTCAAGGGGCTACACAAGCAGTCAGGCTAAAAGATGCCATGCGGTGCTTGAGTTGGTCTGCCTAGGAGATAGGAGCCACACTGGGGCAGAGATACTGTCTGCTCTGCAGGGACAGGCTCAGAGGTGGTTGACGCCACGACAGCTTGAGCCAAGAATGGTTGAATGCGACAATGGCACCAACCTTCTCTCTGCTCTCCAACAGGGACTCTTGACACATGTTCCATGCTTGGCACACATCCTGAATTTGGTGGTGCAGCATTTCTTGACTAGTTACCCAGGCTTACAAGATCTCCTGAGGCAGGCCAGAAAAGTCTGTGGTAATTTCCGGCAGTCATACAATGCCAGTGCTTGGCTGGCTGGCATTCAACAGGAATTCAACCTACTCACCAACTGCCTTACTTGTGACATGCCCACCAGATGGAACTCAACATTGGCAATGCTGCAGCGGCTGCACACACAGCAGAGGGCCATCAATGAGTACCTGTTTAACAGGGGCATATAATTACAATTTTAGAAATAATTTTAACAGCAGGGCCTGTTCCTGCACCCAACAAGAGTAACTGTGAGGGGTTACAGTGTTCTGGCACCACCAACACCCAAAGCCCAATTTTTCTGCAACTTTTTGACTGGAGCATGTAATTACAATTTTTGAAATAAAATTTAACAGCAGAGCCTGTTCCATCGCCCAACAAGAGTAACTGTTAGGGGTTACAGTGCTCTGGCACCACCATTACCCAAGACCCAATTTTTCGGCAGAGTATATAGTGCAGTCCATATAGTATATATACTGCAGTTCAGAGTATATAGTGCAGTCAGTGTAGTATATATAATACAGTGCAGGTTGTATAGTGCAGTGCAGAGCATATAATACAGTGGATTGAAGTGGTTAAGGGAACAGAATTAAGAAAAAAACGGCATTGGTTCCCCCCCAAATCAATACCAGGCCCTTTGGGTCTGGCATAAATTTTAAGGGAAACTTAGAAAAAAATTGGCGTGGGGTCCCCCCCCAAAATCCATACCAGACCCTTATCCGAGCAAACAGCCTGGAGGAAAGAATAGTGGGGGCGAGCGAGCACCCCCCCTGAACTGTACCAGGCCACATGCCCTCAACATTGGGAGGGTGCTTTGGGGTCCCTCCCAAAGCACCTTGTCCCCATGTTGATGGGGATAAGGGCCTCATCCCGACAACCGTGGCCATTGGTTGTTGGGGTCTGCAGGTGGGGGCTTATCGGAATCTGGAAGCCCCCTTTAACAAGGGGGCCCCCAGATCTTCCAGATTCCAATAAGCCCCACAACCACTGGGCCAGGGTTGTGGGGATGAGGCCCTTGTCCCCATCAACATGGTGACAAGGTGCTTTGGGCGGGACCCCAAAGCACCATCCCCATATTGAGGGCAAGCAGCCTTGTATGGTTCAGGGAGCTCTCACTCGCCCCCCCCTTTCCTGGCCTTCAAGGCTGCTTGCTCTGATAAGGGTCTAGAAATAAAATCCCTAAGCATAAACAATGTTAGTAGCCCTGCAGTGCAACGACGTTTCGGCGCATGCGCACTGTGTTATACAGGCGCGCGCCTTCCTCAAGCTTGAGGAAGGCACGCGCCTGTATAACACAGTGTGCATGCCTCGAAACGTTGTCGCACTGCTAGTGACGTCACTGCGCCGGATGCCTGCTTCGCACAGCTAACCAGAGGCAAGCCTGGGTTTCAACCCCATAGACAGAATTAGGATTTACTGCGGGACGGGACCTCATTCTCTCCTATGGACGGATTGTTTACACAGGCTTACAAAGCTGGGCTGGGCGGACGCCACTATCTGAGGACTATCTGTGCTCTACTTGCCTTTACCACATGTAAGTGGATGTATTTATCTGTATATTCAATAAATTTAACTGATCCTGATCCGGGGGCACTTTCTTCTGTTTGTTCTCTTGAATAAAATCCCTAGGGTCTGTTATGGACTGGGGGGACCCACGCAGATTTTTTCCTTGATTTTTCATCTATATTGCCGGGAGCCGGCAATACATTACAGCTGCAAGCAAGTTTGAATTAAATGTTTTCCTTTCGAAACGTCATTTTGCTGTGGCACTGTTGTACACATCACACAGATGCGCCACTTTGCAGGCAGACTTAGGGGAGCCCCCAGGCACGATATTTGAAGGGATATTTCATTTTTATTGTTTCACTTTAATCATTATTACAATCACTGCTCCTGAAAAAATGGTTGTTTTAAAAACTTTTTTTTTTTGCATTGATACATGTTCCCTAGGGCAGTACCCGGTTCCCCACAAACTTTTTTTGGCAATAACTTGCATATAATCCTTTAAAATTAGCACTTTTGATTTTTCATGTTCGTGTCCTATTTTTGCCTGTTCACATGTTCTGGTGCGATCCGAACCAGGGGGTGTTCGGCCCATCCCTGGTCGATAGAAATATCGAGTGGGAGAGCTTGTACACAGAAAAAAATGACACAATCCCCAAAAAGTCAATAGAAAAAGTAAAGTATCCAGCAGTGAGTACTCGGGTATGTGGGGGATTTTTTGTGTGCCTCAAAATATGCTTATATAGAAAAAACTATATTTTAAAAACAGACATATTTATTGAACACCATTAAAATCTGAAAGTACAATTAAAATCATATAATACAACCTGCCAAGTCTGTTATACAACCAATATGGCAGGCAGTAAAGATAGGATTGAATCCACTTTGTGATTCACAGCATTTTGACTAATGAATAATACAAACAGTACAATATATTAACATAATACAACCTACAAATAATACATTACAAATTGGGAAGTAAAAAATGAAAAACAAAAAAACACAGTATACATAAAAATACAGGAAAAAACATCAGGCAGCAACTCTGGAAAAGGAAAGCGGGATAAATCAGACTGGGGGGGGGGGGGCAAGGACAGAAAAGACTAGAGCAAGTAAGCTGCTTGGATACTCACCCCAAACTGATGGATACAACGTAGGGTGGCTGCAAGAAACTATCAAAAGGAAACATAAAAATAGGTGTGTGTATATATATATCTATATATATATATATATATAGATATATATACAGTATATACACTGTAATATATATAGTCCTGGGGTACCAAAGGAGAGGAAACCAATATATATAGGTCCCTATAGACCAACTTACCAAAGAAGGGAATGCTTTTCCATACAACAGGTAATAGCCCAAATTGACTCCCGTAGATCAAAATAATTTCTTTTGTCGATACTCTATTGTACTTATAAAGAATTCCTGCATACATGCCTTCATGTCCTCAATTTTTACATCAATTTCCTTTAAATGACCCTCTAAGATTTCACAATGTTCTAGCTCTGCCTGGTGGAACCTCTTACTCTGTTATTGCTAAAAAACAAGCTGCTCTCTGTCAAAATTACGCGTGCAACATATAGTATGCGCACATTGTATGTTGATTGGTGGATTGGGCGGACCCAAATTGGCATTAACATCTGCTGAACTTTAGCTTAAATTGGTTTATTTGCTTTGGGAACTTGAAGAAACTTGCAGAAGGTTGACTACCTCAACACTGACATTAGGCTGCTGTTCTTGAGACTGGCTGATGTTATCATTCTTGTCAGATGCAGAGAAGCCTAGATTTGGAACATCTGTTTCCACAGAAAGTAGTAGGATGTTTCCTTCCTCTGTGGGGTCATCTGCAAGAGAACAGATACTGATTAAGTCAAAGTTGGCCCATGTCCTCCCCTTCTTGAATACTCACCCAAATCCATGATACATCCAGTGCTGGCCAAACATGCTCCATGCAGGGGCGGATCCAGAGCTTAGTCTCGGGAGGGGCACTGCCAGAAAAATTTGCGGGCAATTTGTCGGGGCAATGGCTGGTGTTGGCGCTTCAATCATCACAGCGCCATGGTTGATATGGTGTCAGGATGATTGAAGCGCATTATTTCTATTATTACATTGTAATATAAAATTAAATAGTTCAACTCACCATAATGCAGAATCAGTGGGAGCCCTGAGCGTGTCACTTGCTACCGTCGCCTGCCACCAGATGCAACGTGTCACTTGCCACTGTCGGCTGCCACCAAATGCGGATTGTCACTTGCCACACCCCCTGACACCAGATGAGATTTGTCACTTGCCAATATTGCCTGCCACAAGATGCGTGCGGATTGTCACTTGTCAATGTCGCCTGCCACAAGATGCGGATTGTCACTTGCCAATGTCGCCTGCCACAAGATGCGGATTGTCACTTGCCAGTGGCTGTGTCCCAGAGTCAGGGCGGGCAGTGAGGGATAATGTAATCTCTCTGCTGCCCCCGCCTGCACAGCGATGGTGGTGTTCTGTCAGAAGCTGAGCTGTGGTGATGGCGATGCAGGGTGAGAGATGATATCAGAAAGCCGCTACTCATCAGAATATTCAACCAAAGTGATGTTGCATTGCAGCCATCTTGGTACACCCCCACTTGTCAGCAGTAAGCCTAGAGTTAGAAGTCGGGCAAGCTGACATCTTTATACACCCACCGGAGTCTTACTTTTCACAGTTATTTTTAACAGTAAACTCAGCTTATTTAGTGAAATATAAGTTTAACTTATAATTCACTAAATAAGCTGAATTTACTGTTAAAAAAAACTGTGAAAAGCAAGACTCTGGTGGGTGTATAAAGATGTCCGCTTGCCGACTTATAACACTAGGCTTACTGTGGACGAGTGCGGGAGTGCCAAAATGGCCGCGACGCAACGTTCCTTCAGTCACATATTCAGAAGGGGAGCGGCTTCCTGACAACACCTGCCTGCTCGCCTCGCTCAGTCACCCGCCGGCTCACCCGCTCATTATTTTCTCGGGGGGAGCAATTGTCCCGTTGCCCCCCCCCTGGATCCGCCCCTGGCTCCATAGTCACCTCTAAGGAAAGCTTGCCAAAAGAACATTGTATTCTGAAGGAAGGGGGGCTTTCTCCTGCCAGCATACAATAGGGCTGCATGTATGTAACTATGTAATCTATGTAACATGTAATCTATGTAACATCTTGAATATTTGCCAACACAAGGTACTTCTCTTTTTGCACAAGGTATCAATACCTATGGCAAGCCCTGTATCTGTCTCTTCATGGATGTAAGGCACCAGTGTTTTTTCATAGTCCAACATCTCAACAGAAGCTTGTAATCTGCCACCAGTTTTTTGCCTAGAAGAAAAGAGATATGCAAGGAAGCAAACAAGTAAGACATCTAAGATGTACAGTAGAAAACATGAAATGCCGTTTACTTCCAGACATTTGTAGTCATGCTTTCTAATGTCAGTACGCACAATCAGACTAACCTTTCCTTCCTGATCAATGCCATTTTCTTCTTGATGTTGCTCTTGATGTCTTGTACCTCTTTACCCCATTATCTTTACTACGGGAGGCTACTTCCACTGCATTTACAGCTCTTGTAATTTTTTCCCATTGCTTTTCCTTCCAAGCTTGATCACTCTTAAGCATGTGATGACCCAACAACTCATCAAACTACTAACTATTTGCTTGACACAGCTGTCACTGGAACTTTCATGATGTCTGCTTTTCTGGGACCTTGAGTGAGTGGTCTCCCGGCAAGCGTCACTGCTGTCAGTTGAGGGTTCCTCCACACAGGGCATGTAGGTTTGGTCTGCACCCTCATCATCCACTTCTGTACTGCAATCTATGTAGTTGACTTGGTTCAGAGTTAAATGGTGTTTTCTTCACTCTTGGGTAGTGGGTCTTTGGGGCTCCTCTTCTTTGTCACTTGCCAAGAAGGTGGAAAGTTGCGAATGACAGCTCTACTGAGAGATTTACAGGACATTAAGAATATGGTTTATTTTTGAGCGAGACTTGCTGGGTGACCTGTGTGGGTTCCTCGATGGCTTGCTTCTGGACCAATGTTATCTTTTGGGCACTATGAAAAACACAAAGATACTTTCTTTTTCATACATCACGGGACATAGAACACCACAGTAATAACTGTATGGGTTATACGCCACCTTCAGGTGATGTACACTGGCATAATTACAGACAGGAAGTCCCCCTCCTTATATAACCCCTCCCATACAGGGAGTACCTCAGTTTTTTTTCCAGTGTCTAAGGTGTTGGTCACGGTTAAGATCTGTGCTAAAGAACACCTCTAACCACACCACCAATTCTATCTCCATGCACTCATTTCTCAGACATCCCGGTCCATTCACAGCGAAGTTCCCTTTAGGGGTGAATGGTACTGGGATTATCACTCATTGGTGTGTAAGCAACCCACGGGCCTATCCCGATCTCAACACTGTCCGCTTCTTGTCTCATCAGGAGATAAGGACGATATTGATTGATAATTGACAGTTCCATCGTGCTTCTAACTAGTTCCCATGAGCTAGATGATGGCCCTCTGACATCTCACCTGCACTGAAAATGAATTAGGAATCTTGCACGTTTATATATGTTTATGGTTTTACATCTCCCCACCTCTCCTAAGGTGACCGGTGCTTCTTTCATGGGCAGATAGCTTGTATCATTGCAATATGACTGCATATTATACGTCTGTAACCTTGATTATTGAGATGTATGTTCTACACTTTTTGTTCAACCATAAAATTCAATAAAACCTTTTTTGAAAAAAACAAAAAACAAAAAAACAATTAAAAAAAAAAAAAGATCTGCGCTAAAGAAGCTCCCTGGAAACGGCTTGCAGGGTCAAGGAGCTGCACAATCAGATCCATTTAAAGGCCACAATCAAAGGCTAAGGTGAATGGTACCCGAGCCTCGGTACAGAAGAACAAGGATTTGCCCATAATGCTTCTTTTTAAGAGAGCTGGGCCCTGGGATCCAGCGCCTTGGTCACTTTCTCATACCACAGGTTTTGTTCTGGCAGGGTGCTATACGGGTCCAAGGCAGTGGACCCTACATTAAAAGGGGACCCCATCCTTGAAGGTCTGGCATGACTCCAACCCACCATGATGGGTGAAGGTTGGGTCACTGTGAGTATTCCAGTTTGTACCCTGCGGCGGGAATGGTAAGTTAAGAAGATCCTGGGACATTCCTATGGACTTCTTTTAAGTAGATGTTGTCTTGCCTGTATTTATATTTTCAACCACTAGAGGGTGTTATTGACATATGTAGTGTTAAACATCTCGTGCTAGTCCCTATGGATAGCTGTGTCAGACAGTACCTGTGGAGGTGTCTATTTCCTAGGCTCCTGTCAGCAGCTACTCATAGGGGGAAGAAGGGGGGAGAATCCAGGCATCAGTGTACTCACCCCCTTCCCCCCCCGGGATTGCATGCGCAAAGCGCTCCTCCTTTACAGTTTGTGGCTTGAGAGGTCATCACAAGGGGGTGGGGCTCGGCGCTGCCGGTGTGCACGTAAATCTGGTAAATGTATGGACTGAAGACCAAGTTGCAGCCTTGCAGATTTGAGCCATGGAGGCTTGGTGATGCACTACCCACGAAGCACTAACAGCCCTGGTGGAGTGCGCTTTGATTTGATAGGGTGGAATCTTCCTCTTCAAACCATAAGCTTGAACAATTACTTGCCAAATCCATTTATAAATAGTAGATTTCAATGCTGCCTGTCCTCTTTTAGGACCTTCAGGCAACACAAAAAAAACAT
Source organism: Aquarana catesbeiana (assembly GCF_042186555.1). Taxonomy (NCBI): domain Eukaryota; kingdom Metazoa; phylum Chordata; class Amphibia; order Anura; family Ranidae; genus Aquarana; species Aquarana catesbeiana. The sequence goes on along the minus strand of NC_133334.1, from coordinate 97,823,396 downwards.
CAGTTTTTCTAATCTGAGCAGTCGCCTTCAAGTAGACTTTGACTGCTCTCACCACATCTAGAGAATGTAGTGACTTTTCTTCCGTAGAACAGGGTTCTGGAAAAAATGAAGGCAGAACAATATCCTGGTTTAGATGAAAACCTGACACTACCTTTGGTAGAAAGTTAGGATGAGGACGCAATACTTCCCTATCCTTGTGAATAATTAAATATGGCTCTTTACAAGAAAGAGCAGCCAACTCTGATACCCTTCTTGCAGAAGATATGGCTACCAGAAAAACTTGTCAAAAGGACCAAGGGAATATGTCATATCGGCTCAAAAGGCTGTTTCTGTAAAGCCGACAGAACTAAATTCAAGGGTTACCTAACCGGTGGATTAAGCCGCGTTACCCCCTGTATAAAGCTATGGACCCAAGAATGCAAAGCAAGTGGTCGTTAAAATAATACCGATAAGGCCGAGACCTGGCCCTTGATAGTACTCAAGGCCAGCTTCATCTCTATCCCCATTTGCAGAAAGTCAAGGATTCTACCTATGACATACTTCCTGGGATGCCAACCCCTGGATTCACACCAGGAAACATATGCCTTCCAGACTCGATAATAAATTATTCTAGAGGCCGGCTTCCTTGCATTAATCAAGGTAGATACCACTGAACCTGATAGCCCATGCTTCTTCAGAATGTAGATCTCAATAGCCAAATCATTACATTTAGCGTTTGTAAGGTAGGATGGAATACCAGACCTTGCGAGAGTAAGTCTGGACGTGGTGGTAGGGTCCATGGGTCCCCTACCGCCATCCTTATGATCTCTGCATACCAAGATCTTCTGGGCCACACCACAGGAACACCAAGGCATCTGTTCTGCATGCTAATTGATTCCTTGTTCTTGAAACAAAGTTGTCGATCTTCTTTTTGAACCTGGATGCAAAAGGATCTACCTCTGGGATCCCCCATCTTTGGCATACTGCCAGGAAGATCTCGGGGTGAAGGGACCATTCTTCCGGGAACAAATGCTGGCGACTTAAATAGTCCCCCTGCCAATTTTCTATTCCTGGAATGAAGACTGCCGATAGGCAAGGTACATTGTTTTTTGCCCAAGTTAGGATATGATTCACCTCACTCTGGGCCGCACGACTTCTTGTGCCCCCTTGGTAATTGATATAAGCCACGGCTGTGGCATTGTCGGATTGGATCCTGACAGGACAATTCCGTAACCTGAACCTCCAGGCCCTCAGGTTCAAGTGCCAAGTACGCTGCCCAAATCTGTAGAATGTTGATGGGCAAGGCCATTTCTGATTTGGATCATTTCGCTTGGACAGTCGCCTCTTCCAGGACTGCTCCCCAACCCAAAAGGCTGGCATCTGTTGTTACCACCTTCGAGGTAACTGGTAGGAAGAATTTTCCCTTTTTCAGATTCTTGGTTATCAACCACCAACTAAGGCTCCGGCGCACCTTCAGAGACAGACACATTGGGAAATCTAGAGCTTGGACCTTCTTGTTCCAAGTTAATAGGATACTGTTTTGCAACAGCCTAGAATGAAACTGAGCATAAGGAACAACCTCGGAACCTCGAATGAAGCCACCATCTTTCCCAACAACCTCATGCAAAGCGGAATAGAAGGATTGTTTTTTGCTTTGACCACCTGAGTCATTTCCTTAATGGTGCTGATTTTTGCCTGGGGCAAGAATACCCTTTTCTGGGCTGTATCTATGATCAAACCCAAGTATTCTAATCTCCTTGATGGTTTTAAGGAAGATTTCTCTAGGTTGAGAATCCAACCTAGGTATTCCAGGTAGTTGACTGTGGTGACCATACTTTGGTCTAAGCGGGCTACCGACTGGTCTATCAAGAGCAGATCGCCTAGGTAAGCTATAATTGTTATACCTTGGGCTCTTAATCTGGCTAGAGGAGGGGCCAGGACCTTTGTAAACACTCAAGGTGCAGTAGCTAGACGAAAGGCAGAGCTACAAACTAAAAATGAAGATTTTCTACCTCGAAACGTAGATATTTCTGGTGAGCGGGGAAAATAGGCATATGGAAGTATGCATCCTTGATGTCGATTGATGCCAGAAGTTCTCCTCCTTGTAGGATGGAGACTACTGATTGGATCGACTCCATGCGAAAAGAGCAGATATTCAGGAACCAGTTTAGATCTTTGAGATCTAGAATGGGTCTGACACCTCCATTTGGTTTTGGCACCATGAAAAGGTTTGAATAAAACCCCAATCCCTGCTCTTCCATGGGGACCACCAAGATCACTTTTTGAGACAAAGATGATCCAATGCTTGAAAGAGAGACGTCTTTTTCTCTGGATCCTTGGGAACGTTTGATCTGAGAAAACAAAGAGATGGGGACTCTCAAAACTCTAGTTTGTAACCTAGAGCTATTGAGGAAATCACTCATCTGTCTCTACACTCTTCCTGCAAGACCCTTGAGAACTGCAGAAGTCTTCCCCCCACTCGAGCGAGCGGGGGCGCCCCTTCAAAAGGAGGCTTTGGTATTATGTTTTGTAGGTTTCCTCCCCCAGGACTTCTTTTGTCCCTGGGGTTGACCCTGAGGTTTACCTCTTGAACTTGACGGCGGTGGCCGTCGTGACTGCCTGGAGGCTGATGCCCCCGGCACTGGAGAAGGAGCTCGTTTAAATGCAATACGTTTACTCCTTTTCCTAACTGGCAAAAGGGTACTTTTTCCACTAGAAATTTTTTGGATGTATTTATCCAAATCATCCCCAAACAGCCGTTCACCGCGGAAAGAAAAACTAGCCAGGAGCTTTTTGCATGGCGCTTCGGCTGACCAATTTTTCAACCATAGTATTCTACGCATATGCACCAGCCCAAGCATAAGGCATGAGGCCTGAAGAATAGAATATCTCATAGCATCTATTGCAAAACATAAAGCCCCTGGTAGCTCGGCTAAATCCTGGGCCTGCTGATCAGGGATAATCTTGAGCACCTGTTTAAACTGGTCTTTCAAGCATTGACATACACCAATTGCTGCCACTGCAGGTTGAGTCACTGAACCTGCCAGAGAAAATGCGTTTTTTAACAGGAATTACAATTTCTTATCCGTTGGATCCCTAAGCATTTGAGCATTGTCTACCGAACAAGTGAAACTTTTATTCACAGAGGATATAGCAGCTTCAATTGCTGGTATCTCCCACCTTTTAGAGGTTTTCCTCCATAGCATAAAGTGTTGAAAACTTTTTAGGAGTCCAAAAATGCTTATCTGGGTGATCCACTCAGAATACATAAGCTGTTCCAGCAATGAATGGACAGGAAAGGCATGCACAGCTTGAGGAGGCTTTAGCGAACCCAAACAAGAAGTGGGCTTATCAACCGACTCAGTTAAGGGTAGCATAAAAGTGGAGCGGACCAACTCAGTAAGAGGTTGCACCATCAATCTTTCGGATTGTGAAGTTGAAGGAGATCCTTCCGCATTTGACCCCTCAGAAGAGGAGTAATCAGCCTGTTCACGGTCCCCTGAGGGAAATTCATCTTCTCCCGTCCCCACTTCTTTGGTTTGAGGGTCCCGGGTAGTGAAAGGGTACCTGTCGCGTTTTGTCCCAATCTGGGAAGATGCGATTAAAGCCGCTAACCTTTCTTCCAATCCTAGCTGAGGAAAAAACATCTTCAGTAATAAAGACAGGGGCTGCAGTGTTGGAAACAGTTGCAACATTTGACAGCCCCGATGGCTCACTCTGACCAGCCACCCCAGATCTCTCCGGGGAGGATGCCATTGTAGAGATGAGACTAAGCTTCTTAGAGCTTCAGGGAGACCCTTTTGAGCCCTTTTTTGGGGTGTTTCTACCTCCCCTTCTGACCAAAGCCTGATGCACAAATGCAGAAGTACTACCAGAAGAAAACGCACCCACTGCTATTAATGCTCAGCCTGATGCTCAGTAAATGTGCCAAGGGAATGCCTGTGTCACCACTTACATGACTCCTTCTGCTCCTGTGTCCCTCCGACAGCTGCAGTCAGCCAAATGGAGCTTTTTATAATGCATTTTAATGCTGTGCCAAGCCACGCCCCCTCCATCTTCCCACCGCGCCCCCTTCCTCTTTTCAAAAGAGCATTTTCCCTGCAAAAGCGCAGGCCTCCGATCTGACGGGATCGGCATGTGTGTGTGGGGGGATGGTGGCGAGGAGGAGAGCAGACAAACTGCCGTACAGAGGCAGTGGAAGGACGGAGCGGCATGCGCCGATCGTTCTGGGCTTCCCCCTACCTATCCGGGTGAGGGGGAGAGCTTCTGTCCAGGTGGGGGGTGTTTTTGAAACCCCCCCCCAACATCTTACCGGAGGCTTGGGACTGCTTAGCCGGAGGAAGCCTGCAGCTTTTGCTGACACAGAGCGATCTATGAAAAGCATGAACAAGGTACGTGCTCTATACAGCCCCCAGTGGTGACTTTAGGCATGACAACATTTACTTTTAAAGGAGACAATCCATAAGAAAATTTTAAATTCCTTAGGAATCTCCGCTCACCTTATCCCGCCGCAGGGATTCTGTGGTAAAACTAACAGACCCAATCTTCACCCCTCACGGTGGGCTCCGTTAAAAAACCTTCAGGGACCAGGGCCCCTTTTTATCGGGGGTTCCACTCCCCTGGACCCCTAAAGTGTCCAGGGGACACTTAATGGCTGAAAATGGATGAAAAAACCAAAGCACTAGATCCCAGGGTCCAGCTCTCAAACAAGAGAAGAGTTACAGGCTAAACCTTGTTTCTTCTGCCACGAGGCCCAGGTACCATTCAATTCGGCCTGAAAAGACACTTTGAATGGATCCGGCTGCATAGCTTGCCCCAGCAAAGGAATATTCCAGTGGAGCACAGCCTAGCACATCTTTACTCGTGACCAACACCTAAGACACTGGCAAAAAAACTGAGGTACTCCCAGTAGTGGGAGGGGTTATATAGGGAGTGAACTTCCTGTCTTAGGGTGTGCCAGTGTCCATTACCTAAAGGTGGCCTATAATCCACATAGTAACTACTATGGCTCGGTGTCCTATGATGTAAAGAAAATAAATGCATACTTATATTGGACCAAGGATGCTTTAAGGATGCAGCAGGTGACTTATGCGCCATGTTTTCATACTGTAGAAAATGAAAAAGTACAATACTTGGAAGGTGCAGAGAAAATAAATGAAGCACATTTAAGAACAAGCGGAAAAAACGCTTGCAATGGATGACTTGAATGCAGTAAAGAGAACATTAAAAACAAAGAATACACATGTAGAGTATATACTGTATATACTGTTTCTATTAGTATATGTTATATGTACCTCTGCTGTTGATAAGTCTGTCTCAAAGTTGGATGTTTGGAGCTGTAAATAAAGCAAAATTCTGTTATAGCAGTAGTAAACTTGCCTTTTGAATTTGTACCTACAGGTAATCCTATAATAAGGCTTACCTCCAGGTACAGTGAATATATCTTAAACGTGCGGTGTTTAAGAGATATTCACACTGGATTCAGCTACTGATGTCACCGATGCATGCACTCTGAAGGACTGCATTCCCAGGAATCATGTGTGCAACAAGCAGTGAGGGACACAGCAGAAGAATCTAAAAAGGGGTCTAAGCATGCAGAAATGAGGCATATGCCACAAGCTAAACATGAAACTGCATCTGCTAAGACAAATGAGGCTTACCATGTGCTCTACTAGATCCGGAATGTTGGGGTTCTCTTCTGCTGAGCTCTCCTCTGCCATCACTCACTTCTGGCAAGGCTCTGGGAAGTGTTCACTGGAAAATAAGTGGTGCCCGCTGGATATGACGACACTGGCGGTAAATTACCCCACCATTTTATGCAGGAAATATCAGAAAAAACACAACTAAATACGGCATGTGGTATTTTAGTAGAGTATTTTTGTGAATGCCAAAAAACATTTTAAAAAACGCTGAGCACTGACACCAGCACTAGTGTCAGCGGACACAATAATAGCCTGCAGCATTGGTGTCAGTGAGGGCAATAATAACCCCCAGTATTGGGGTCAATGGACGCAATAATAATCTCTAGCAACGGTGTCAGTGGACACAATAATAACATGCAGCATTGGCGTCAGTGAGGGCAGCATTGGGGTCAATAGACACAATAATAATCTCTAGCACTGGTGTCAGTGGACACAATAATAACCCCCAGCATTGGGGACAATGAAAGCAATAATAATCTCCAGGACTGGTTTCAGTGGACGCAATAAGACCTGTGTCACCTCTGAGGGCATTAATAACCCCCAGCATTGGAGTCAATGGTCGCAATAATAATCTCCAGCACTGGTGTTTAGGGATGGAAAAATAACCCCCAGCTCTGGTGTCAGTGGACAGAATAATTTCCCACAGTATTGGTGTCAGAGACTGCAATAATAAACCCTACTCACTGCTCAGTGGCAGTGCTGTTAAACTCCCCACACATTGATTGTTAGTGGCATACAGAGAGTGAGTGGGCCACAGGTAGCCCATGGGCCATGTGTTGAGCACTAGAAGTGTGAGAACTAACAATTATCCTAAATTATGTTTTGACATCATCATGTTGCTGCCAGTCACTACTTTTTCATTCATGCAGGTTGCTGTGTTGCCGGGCTGAATGGATAGGTGATGTGCTGCCCAGAGGACGCAGGCAGTAAACCAATGCTTGGCGGCTGTAGATAGAACTATGGATAAGGCTGTCACTATTGAGGGAGCCTTGTTCTGCCCCTGCCCTCTCCCCCACTGGTTGCCTTTGAAGAGGGAACAGTGAGATTCCAGATGCTGGGTATATTGTGTAGATGGATGGACAGTGTGCTCTTCAGCAATGAGAGTCATGTAACACATGCCTTCTAGGTAGCCAATGTCACAAGCCTTCTTATCTGCTCCCCGCTGCTACTGATGAATCAGCTCTTTTCCTTCTATTGCCTGCACGATGGCTCTGCTTCGCTGTTTTTACCTATGCTGCCTTAACTGCTGCTACTGTAGGAAGTGAAAGCCTGGATGCATAGATGCTATGAATATGCATTAATACCATTAACATTTTCATACATGGATGGTCCTATGGATGTTATGCATGATTATTATGATTCACATTGATTTTAACACCTTTAGCATTTATACATTACCTTGGTAGCTGTTTTCTTCTGATGTATGATGGCTGGAGGATCTTCCCAAAAGGGTGATCAAAATTATTTTGTGATTTCTTGTTTAAGGAAGCCTTGGTTTATTGCAGCCTTAGTCATTCCTGCTAACTTTTCCTATTGGCTGTTTTGCAGGACATGAATCCTCTGATATTGCTGTACTGAATGCCCAGTTGACTTTTTTTATGCCTTTGGGGGAATTAAAGTGGTTGTAAACCCTCACATATACCCAGTAAAATGAACAGCCTTAGATGATACACAGTGATGAAACAAATCCTCCTACATAGGCTGTATTTGTTTATCTGCAGTCTTCTCCTCTTCACACCCCTTCAGGTCATGTTAAAAATCTTTCTTCATCTGTCAGCAGCACAGAGAAGGGGGCAGAGAGACTTCAGTTACGGTGTGTAAGAGCTGATTGGAGGAAAGGAACACACACCCCTCCACACAGCAGCAGAACTGTGTTCTAAATAGACAAGCTCTTATCTGAGCTTTCCCCCCTCTTTCCCGACACAAATTTATCTCATGTGTTGGGAAAACTTCTCAGAAGTGCTGATAACAGAGGAATGAAGCACCATAGAGAAACGACACGTATGCACTGTACACACAATAGGATTTTCCAACAACAAATGTTCGAGCTTGTTGTCGGAAATTCGGATCGTCTGTAGGCTCCATCGGACATTTGTTCAAAAATTTGAGAGCTGGTTCTCAAATTTTCCGACAACAAAATCTGTTGTGTAGGCTCCATCGGACATTTGTTCAAAAATTTGAGAGCTGATTCTCAAATTTTCCGACAACAAAATCTGTTGTCGGAAATTCTGATCGTGTACACAATTCCGACGTACAAAATTCCATGCATGCTAGGAATCAAGCAGAAGAGCCGCACTGGCTATTGGACTTCATTTTTCTTGGCTCGTCGTATGTGTTGTACGTCACCGCATTCTTGACGTTCAGAATTTCCGACAACATTTGTGTGACCGTGTGTATGCAAGACAAGTTTCAGCCAACATCCGTCGGAAATAAATTCACGGTTTTGTTGTTGGAAAATCCTATTGTGTGTACATAGCATTAGAGCTTTGGAGAGATATAAGTAAACATTGCAGATATATGGGCTTTGCTCAGATTCCATAACTGAGGTTTACAACCACTTTAAGTGGGAAGGCCCACAACTTCATTAAACCAGGGTTTTATTTTCCTGTAGTATGTTAGTCAGTAGGAATTTGCTGATGTGCTTGTGCAGCTACTGTCTGGATTTTGGGTAATGACAACGTTTCTCATTTTTTATTGTTGATGGGTGGAGGTGTTTTTTTCTAACCTTGCAATTTATTTTTTTTTTAAATAAAAAAAATAGACTCCTCTTATGCCCCGTACACACGGTCGGATTTTCCGATGGAAAATGTCCGATCGGAGCGTGTTGTCGGAAATTCCGACCGTGTGTGGGCTCCATCGGACATTTTCCATCGGATTTTCCGACACACAAAGTTGGAGAGCAGGAGATAAAATTTTCCGACAACAAAATCCGTTGTCGGAAATTCCGATCATGTGTACACAAATCCGACGGACAAAGTGCCACGCATGCTCAGAATAAATAAAGAGATGAAAGCTATTGGCCACTGCCCCGTTTATAGTCCCGACGTACGTGTTTTACGTCACCGCGTTTAGAACGATCGGATTTTCCGACAACTTTGTGTGACCGTGTGTATGCAAGACAAGTTTGAGCCAACATCCGTCGGAAAAAATCCTAGGATTTTGTTGTCGGAATGTCCGAACAAAGTCCGACCGTGTGTATGGGGCATTAGTGTTTAAAGTGTCACACATCATTAAATGCTGTATTCCGTGCTGTTCATACTCACTCAGTCACTATGAGATTCATTTTCTGCATTCTGCAAAAAACCTGGTTGATCCTACTGCTCTCTATCTCCACTAGGAGACTAGCTAGGGATTTTGCAGCAGTGGTGGCAACTCTGCACATGCTCAGTTTTCAGTGAGTTTCTGAGCTAAGCATTTCCTCCCTATCACATCTGAGCAGTCCATGTGACTAAAGAGTCACACATGTGGGCTTATACACAGTGGTAAATGACAGCCCACTCGCTCCCTCCTCCTCCATGCCCCCCAACCAGTTAAACACAATGGAGGTGGGATATTACATGTAGATTAATGGAGGCTTCATCTCCCTCTTTTTCTAAGACACAGCTGAAGGGGGGTGACACAGGCTGTGACTGGCAGAAATCCGCCCACACCATGTTATTTCCACAAAATAATAAAGTTTTAATTTCAAATATATATTTGTATGCCAATTAAAAACTGTTTATTGATAATATTTATGTATTTTTACTCTGTATTCCAAAGGCTGTTTTTCTTTATTTTGAACATCTGATCAGCAGCAGAGGACTAGAAGCTCCTCCTGCTTATGTTTCCCTGCAGACAGGTTGGGAAAGATCTGGGTCACGTGACAGCTGTATATCGATTAGGAAAAAGTTTTTTTTGTTAAAATAATTTCAGTGCCATCATCCATATAGAGAAATAAAAGGGACAATGGAAATTAAACTGTGTGTGTTTAGTATCACTTTAAATATTTTGGTAGAACAAACAATTCTTCTAAACACCAAATCTGTTTTGATATTAAATATGTGGTATGGAGCCATCTATTTGCACCACAAATCCATTTATGGGTGTCCAGAAACATTTCATTTTTCATAGACAAACTTTTTTGATAACCTTTAGCTGTAAAAAACGCATCCAAATTTGTATAAGAGCAAAAAATGGGTGCAGAAACTGCACTGTGCAATAACTTAAAATGAATGTGAAATTAGAAAATAATTGTTCAGTTTCTACCTCATCCAAGTTCAACAAGCACTGAAGGAGCTGATACCTCTATACCCTTATAATGAGTGGCAAAGAAACTTTTCTCTTTGTGAATTGCATTTGAAGCATATTTAATAAATATGACTGTTAAAATAACATCCGAGTAGCTAAAATAATGTCAGAATAGCTACAGTAATGCCTAACATGTATATTATACCTCTACTTTAAAGAAGTTCTAATTTTGCAAGATAAGAAGTGTTGTGAGATCTGTGAATTGACTACCTTTACACAGCAACTACATACTGTGCAATATCAATGACATAATGGCCAAAATAAAGGAAAAAAGCTTTGTGACTTGACCCTTATGCATTTTACCTGTGAAAGAGTATATTGGCATTCACCGTTAAAGACATATCGTTTGCCATCAAATGTGATGTAATGTCCATTTCCATACACAATACATGTTGCCAAACAAGTGCGTTTTGTACATTTCCATTGCCGGTTTTTGCAAACACTGCAAAATAATAAGAACTTTTATCAGCTTTATCAGTCCCTCATCCCAATGTGATAGATGGACAAGTGTTGATACATTAGTACTTTCTGTTGGGAGCCCAGGTCTGCTTCAAAAACAATTGGGGCTTTAAATCTAACAGCTATAAAAAGGCATTAAAGTGCAACCTTAGGTAATAAAAATGGGTGATCAGACAGGATTTTAAAATTTAGACAAAGAGACATGCTTTGTGTCTCCTACATTAAAATTACCTCTCTGTCTGTCCACTCCTGTACAGCTGCGCACGTACAGCTCACTGTAGAAACTCGGCAATGCTGAAGACAACAGAAATCTTGCACGTGCATAGTAGTGACGTCAGCTGCCAGCAGGGAGCTCTAGGACGTCGCATCACTGGAACCAAGGTGAGTATAGTTCTACTTTAACATTGAATCCTTAACCTAAGCATTAAAATGTCATTAAACCCAGACTATGAAAAACTCTCATTGCATGTTCTATAACAGAGTGTGCATACTCGCAAAGCCACTAAAGTATTTATTTTGTGTAGAGTGAAATATACCTGGTTGATCCTGGCTTCAGATATCCCTCCCATCTTCTCTGTGTCCCCATTGTGGATGAGTTTCGAGTTCGAGTCGAACTCATGTTCGACTCGAACATTGGCTGTTCGCAAGTTCGCCGAACAGCGAACAATTTGGGGTGTTCGCGGCAAATTCGAATGCCGCGGAACACCCTTTAAAAGTCTATGGGAGAAATCAAAAGTGCTAATTTTAAAGGCTTATATGCAAGTTATTGTCATAAAAAGTGTTTGGGGACCCGGGTCCTGCCCCAGGGGACATGGATCAATGCAAAAAAAAGTTTTAAAAACGGCCGTTTTTTCAGGAGCAGTGATTTTATTAATGCTTAAAATCAAACAATAAAAGTGTAATATCCCTTTAAATTTCGTAGCTGGGGGGTGTCTATAGTATGCCTGTAAAGGGGCACATGTTTCCCGTGTTTAGAACAGTCTGACAGCAAAATTACATTTCGAAGAAAAAAACCCATTTAAAACTACTCGCGGCTATTGCATTGCCGACAACACACATAGAAGTTCATTGATAAAAACGGCATGGGAATTCCCCACAGGGGAACCCCGAACCAAAATTAAAAAAAACAAATGACGTGGGAGTCCCCCTAAATTCCATACCAGGCCCTTCAGGTCTGGTATGGATATTAAGGGGAACCCCGGCCAAAATTTTTTAAAAAAATGACGTGGGGTTCCCCCTAAATTACATACCAGACCCTTCAGGTCTGGTATGGATTTTAAGGGGAACCCCGCGCCAAAAGAAAAAAACAGCGTGGGGTCCCCCCAAAAATCCATACCAGACCCTTATCCGAGCACGCAACCTGGCAGGCCGCAGGAAAAGAGGGGGGGACGAGAGTGCGCCCCCCTCCTGAACCGTACCAGGCCACATGCCCTCAACATTGGGAGGGTGCTTTGGGGTAGCCCCCCAAAACACCTTGTCCCCATGTTGATGAGGACAAGGGCCTCATCCCCACAACCCTGGCCGCTGGTTGTGGGGGTCTGCGGGCGGGGGGCTTATCAGAATCTGGAAGCCCCCTTTAACAAGGGGACCCCCAGATCCTGCCCCCCCCCGTGTGAAATGCTAAGGGGGTACTTACCCCTACCATTTCACTAAAAAACTGTCAAAAATGTTAAAAGTGACAAGAGACAGTTTTTGACAATTCCTTTATTTAAATGCTTCTTCTTTCTTCTATCTTCCTTAATCTTCTGGTTCTTCTGGTTCTTCCTCCGGCATTCTCATCCAGCATCTCCTCCGCGGCGTCTTCTATCTTCTTCTCCTCGGGCCGCTCCGCACCCATGGCATGGGGGGAGGCTCCCGCTCTTCTCTTCATCTTCTTCTTCATCTTCTTCTCTTCTTCCTTCTTCTCTTCTTCTCTTCTTTTCTTCTTCATTTTCTTTTCTGGGCCACTCCGCATCCATGCTAGCATGGAGGGAGGCTCCCGCTGTGTGATGGCGTCTCCTTGTCTAACGGGGGGCGGGGCCCCCCTCTGACGCACGGGACATGACGGGACTTCCCTGTGGCATTCCCCGTGACGTCACAGGGAAGTCCCGTCAAGTCACCGTGCGCCCCCCGTTATTTAAGAACCGTCAGACGAGGAGACGCCGTCACACAGTGGGAGCTTCCCTCCATGCCAGCATGGGTGCGGAGCAGCCCGGAGAAGAAAATGAAGAAGAGAAAAAAAGAAGAAGAGAAGAGCGGGAGCCTCCCACCATGCCATGGGTGTGGAGCGGCCTGAGGAGAAGAAGATAGAAGACGCCGCGGAGGAAATGCTGGACGAGAACGCCAGAGGAAGAACCAGAAGAGTCAGAAGAACCAGAAGAAGAAGATGAAGGAAGATAGAAGAAAGAAGATGCATTTAAATAAAGGAATTGTCAAAAACTGTCTCTTGTCATTTTTAACATTTTTGACAGTTTTTAGTGAAATGGTAGGGGTAAGTACCCCCTTACCATTTCACACAGGGGGGGCCGGGATCTGGGGGTCCCCTTGTTAAAGGGGGCTTCCAGATTCCGATAAGCCCCCCGCCCGCAGACCCCCACAACCAGCGGCCAGGGTTGTGGGGATGAGGCCCTTGTCCTCATCAACATGGGTTCAAGGTTTTTTGGGGGCTACCCCAAAGCACCCTCCCAATGTTGAGGGCATGTGGCCTGGTACGGTTCAGGAGGGGGGCGCACTCTCGTCCCCCCTCTTTTCCTGCGGCCTGCCAGGTTGTGTGCTCGGATAAGGGTCTGGTATGGATTTTTGGGGGGACCCCACGCTGTTTTTTTTTTTTTGGCGTGGGGTTCCCCTTAAAATCCATACCAGACCTGAAGGGTCTGGTATGGAATTTAGGGGGAACCCCACGTCATTTTTTTTTTTTTAATTTTGGTCGGGGTTCCCCTTAATATCCATACCAGACTTGAAGGGCCTGGTATGGAATTTAGGGGGACCCCCACGTCATTTTTTTTTAAATTTTGGTTCGGGGTTCCCCTGTGGGGAATTCCCATGCCGTTTTTATCAATGAACTTCTATGTGTATTGTCGGCAATGCAATAGCCGCGAGTAGTTTTAAATGGGTTTTTTCCTTCGAAATGTCATTTTGCTGTCAGACTGTTCTAAACACGGGAAACATGCGCCCCTTTACAGACATAGTATAGACACCCCCCAGCTACGAAATTTAAAGGGATATTACACTTTTATTGTTTGACCATAAGAAAAAAGCAACCAACTCTCCTAGGAAAAGAAAAGGGGGCCGTGCCACATCCAATAAAGCATAGACAACAGAAAAATGGGGTTCCCCTGAGTGGATTTTCCCGGCACTTGCACATAAATTGTATATAATAGTAGAGTATAGACTCGTATAGAGAGTAAAAAAGTATTTTTATTTAATGAGAAAATTCACTTTCTAAAAACAATGTGGACGTTTGTAAATAATAGAACAATTTACATAATGAACATGATTCTTAAAAATACAATAACAGTGGTATACAGACAAAAATCTCTTTTCAAGCCCAGCGCGTTTCGGGGTACAAATGTATCAGTCCTTCTTCAGGGGCAAAAGTTGAAAAGAGGGGCGCATCTAAATTAGTAGGAAAACATATACAAAATAAGTCAATTGATTATTATATAGAATTTTCAATAGAAATCTGTTAAGGGGTAGAATGATCAATTGATCACCTACCTGGGTCTGTTATCATTGGTTACTCTGAGGAAGAATTTTTTGGATAAAAACCACAAGAAAAAGCGAGGCATTCAGAGGGATGGTAGCCACGTATATAAGTGTAGATACAGGTGCTGTTCCTTCAGTATAATGGGTTCAATTAGATGTTGATAGATCATAGATCTCCATATGGGGACATGAGGTTTTATCTAACCCTGTCCCTCCCGGGCGCGTGCAGGCCAGAGCGATATACTGGGGCTAGAAAGGCAACCCTGTAAGCGAGAATTAGATGGGTGTCAGATGTATAAGCGTATTCAATTATAGAAGTATTTGAACAAAAAGGGGCGAGCTGGTATGAAAGACTATCATATACATGTTAGGATTTGTATGATCTAGTATAGTTTGCCTATGTTGTACGATAAAATTGTGCTTACTATTATAGTTCAGTATGTACAGAAAGATATACAAAATAAGGTATTTGTGTAACATAGTGTTATTTGCCTGTATTGTATAATAAATCTATTTATAGTTTGGCACAAAGTATTTATAGTACCATATAGATGAGGGAGAGAGCAAAATATGAGCACTGTATGCAGATAAGAACTGGCATAAATTATACGTCATTTCATAGTGCAATAGTATTGACTGATTTATACACACTGCTTCCTAGATATAAATCTAGTATTGTGGTTGAGTATATAAGAGACCTAAATTGTAAAAGAAACTGTTTTTATAGGTCTCACCAAAAGAAGGGCAATGGGGCAGGTTGTATAATCCCATGTGAGATTTGCAGGTAGGGGAGAAAAGCACAGTCATGTCCCAATTTGTTGTGTCAAAAGTTATAGATCCAATACCTTGATTCAGAAGTATACAGGTACAGCTGGCCCCACGTCCAAGCGTCCGGCAGATAGAACGCCTTAGCTAGGACTAAGAGGGGCTGATATATATAGCCGGCGGGCTCCAATCAGCTGGCTCTAGCAATCGCGCTCAGCTGTGTGATGGAGCCCGTCAGCTGGGAAGCCTCAATTACAGCCCCCTGAGACGAGGATGCACGGCGCCGCCCCTGCCGCGCATGCGCGAGCGCAATGACGTTGGGGCGATGTCGCGCACACCCATCCCACTGGCACGGACATGCCTCTCCGGCGGACTGAGCATGTCCGCCGGAGTGGCAATATGGAGGCAGGGGGCGTGAATGTTGAGCCCCCTAATAGCCTCCTGTAGCGCCGCCCAGGTAGGAGTCCTGGGCGGCTTTCCGTGCCGGGAAATCGCTCAGGCCAGACGCACACCGGGGGGGGGGGGGCAGAACGAGAGGCAACCTAAGTAGAAAAGTGTAATTAGACATAATGAATAAGCTGGTTGGTAGTATTTGGAAAATGCCAATTTAGAAAAATTATCAGGTTATATGTATTGAATATTGCAAGAGTCAATAGGAAACAGCAAAGCGGGAATCTGGATGTTAAATACAGTTATATATTTGGCAATACTTATTATGATTAATCGATAAAGGGGGCAAAGAGTTGGTTTACAATATAGGAGAAGGGCTAGATAGTAACATACATGATCGCATAAAATAAGCAGTAGGTTGTCGTGTTAAATACATTAAACTTATTTTCGTCCAATACAGCCAGGCATAACAATCATTACATTTATGGATTACATCAAGAGATCTAGGTAAACAAAATCATGTGTAAGTACTTAGTATATGCATTATTCCCGAGATGTCCGCATAGGTTCACACATGACTCCCTATATAATATAGTGTTTGATAATTCATATCTTGATGGCAGCTTGGGGAGGCACAAAAATGTAAACCAAATAAGCCCAGGAGTATATAGGTAAAGGGGGAAATTATACTCTACATATGTCATACAGGTTTTCAACACTAGGTTAAATTGGTAGATACAGAGGGTACCAATAGAGGGTAAACCTGGGGGATTTTTTTAAAAATTAGTTTATATTATTGGGGTCATGCGTGTAACATGCCCGACATCCTGGGAGTTTACAATGCATGTAGATGAAACGACAAAGACAACGAATATACCAAACTACTGTATCATGTGTAGATAAGAAGAGAGAGTGATCTATATAAAGTCGAACAGAGGGAAAGGAAGCAACATCTACTGTATCATGTATAGATGAAGAGGAAAGGTAATATATATAAAGTCAAGCAGAGGAAAAGGAAATAACATCTTACTCCCCTATTTGAAAAGAGGTATAGAGGGGGTAAAAAGATAGATTAATATCCCTACTTTATTTCTCCATTCCCCCGGAGTTGAACCCCTCGAGGAATGGCTTAAAACAAACGGCTTCATTTAGGCCTGGGGGCAGAGTGGCCTTTAATAAATAGATCCATTTTAATTCTCTCTGGAGTAAAATTTTATTCCAGTCGCCCCCTCTGGGGTTGGGGTGTATCCGGTCCAAGATTAGGAATTTAATCCTAGGAAATTTGCCACCATGTACTAACGATACATGGCGGCCCAGGGGGAGATCGGGGTCAGACGTTTGCATGAATACAATGGGGGTCATTTACTATAGCGCTATGGCGCTAATTCGCGCAAATTGCCGCGAATTAGCGCTAATTTGCGGCAATTTAGCGCGAATTAGCGCTAATAGCGCTAATTCGCGCTAAAACGGTATTCACTATAGCGCTGATGAGAAAATTCTCCCAAAATCGAATTTACTATAGCTCCCTGAATCTAAATAGTGCCCAAACCCTTCCTCTGCTAAAACCTAGAGAATTGCACATGGAAATAATGTTTAGAACATGATATAATTGTCTAAATGGTACTGAAATATGCGGTATATTATTTAAAGATTATCTGATTTTAAACTGTGTGAAAACGTGATTTCTACACTGAAATATCTTTAACCACCTCAATACTGGGCACTTTCGCCCCCCTCCTTCCCAGCCCAATTTTCAGCTTTCAGCGCTCTCACAATTTCAATGACACTTGCGCGGTCATGCTACGCTGTACCCAAATAAAATTTTTATCATTTTGTTCACACAAATAGAGCTTTCTTTTGGTGGTATTTATTCACAACTGTTTTTTATTTTTTGCGATATAAGCGAAAAAAGAGCGGAAATTTGGAAAAAAAAACAATATTTTCTTCTTTCTATTTTAAAAAAAAAACAATAAAATCAAATTTTGTCATAAATTTAAGCCAAAACATATTCTGCTACATGTTTTTGGTAAAAAAAATCCCGTTAAGTGTATAATAATTGGTTCGTGTGATCACGGATACGTGCGCAATTGATCATGTACAGATGTGCGCAGGTGACATATGTGTGCAGATAATCATTGGGACATGTTATTTTACGGGGACTTATGTGGGGGACATGTGTTTTTACTATGTGTGGACATGTGTTTTGGGGACATGTGTTTTGGGGACATTGTGTGTTTACTTAGTGTTTGTTTTGTGTTTTTACATTCTGTGGGGTCACTAGACTGGTGATCAGTGAGTAAAAAGCTGTAAAAAACAGCCCATACTCACTGATCACCAGCCGGCTGCAGCGATCCGCTCTCCTCTCCTCACTGACAACTTCCGTGTGAGGAGAGCAGAGCAGATTGCCTAGAAACCGGCTCTGTGTTTACATCACATGACGGCTGTGATTCGACACGGCCGTCATGTGATCAGGAGGGCCAATCACAGAGCCCTCCTGCCGATCGGAGATGCGCCGTGTCCGGGTGACACGAGCGCATCGGGATCGCGCCGCTGCGTGGTCACGCGTGCGCGCGATCCCACTCCTTCTGAGGGACGTTCCTGAACGTCCACTCAGAAGGAGAGAGCGCCCACCCGGCCGTATATGTGCAGTGGCCGGGTGGGAAGTGGTTAAAAGTCTGAAAAGTGAAAAATTTCCCGTTTTGATCAACTAGGTGCCAACACAACTGAGCATGCTCAGACCTGAAAATAACTCTCATTTTATCTCCAGTGTCTTTTTTACCTGGAGCTATAGTAAATACCAAAATGAGAGCTAATTAGAGAACATTTTTTGGAAGTTAAAATCTGCTCTAATTTAGTCCAAATGAAGTTTCAGTCATTGATTCTAATGGAACAATTCTAACTTTCACAAAAAAACCTTTTAATGTTGAGATGAAATATATCTTTCTGTGAAATAAATATTCCTTTGCAACATTGTTGCTTCTACTTAAAATATTTTGATTTTAAGAATGCTACAATGTGGAATGTTTTGATGTTTTGGTAAAATATATTTTTCTCTGTCACTTTCACTTGTTACTCTTCATCTCACAACAATCTTTACCCCAAACTCACACAGGTGTCTTTATAATCCACAAACAATACCATTGCTGATGCAAATTTAAAATGAATCACATTTTTTTGTGCTTTTTATTATTTCCAAATATTCATAATTTGAGCCCAAAAAATGTGATATGTGTACCAACATCAGAAATCAAAATGTAATTCCCAAAAATTTGAGGGTAATATTCTACTCTCACCCACAAAAAAACACCAAATATCACAGAATAAATCAAGAAGAATAACTCTTGAGTAATGTAATTCCATCACCTGAATGTCCAAAGAAATGCAGTATTTATGTGTTTTTATGTGTAGTTATGTGTAATTATGTGTAATTATGTGTAGGAGACTCTCACATGTGGCAGCTCCGTGGCTTAGAGGTTAGAACTTCGAACTTCAGCTTAGTATCCCTGAGGGTCTGGGTTCAAATCCCAACCATGTTACTGCATGTGGAGAAGTTGTCTCATCTCCCAGGTCCTATAATTATGTCTAAATGTAGTAGTTATGTGTAGGAGGGTTCCACCACCATTGTAAGTCTTTTCCAGATACACTATTTAGCCAAAAGTATTGGGACACCTGCCTTTACACACACATGAACTTTAATGGCAGCCCAGTCTTAGTCCGTAGGGTTAAAATTTGATTTGGTCCACCCTTTGCAGCTAGAACAGCTTCTGGGAAGGCTGTCCACAAGGTTTAGTGTGCCTATGGGAATGTTTGATCATTCTTCCAGAAGTGCATTTGTGAGGCCGGGCACTGATGTTGGATGAGAAGGCCTGGCTCGCAGTCTCTACTCTAATTCAGCCAAAAGGTGTTCTATCGGGTTGAGGCCAGGACTCTGTGCATGCCAGTCAAGTTTCCCCACCCCAAACTTGCTCATCCATGTCTTTATGGACCTTGCTTTGTGCACTGGTGTGCAAACATGTTGGAACAGGAAGGGGCTTTCCCCAAACTGTTCACACAAAGTTGGGAGCATGAAATTGTCCAAAATGTCTTGGTATGCTGATGCCTTAAGTGTTCCCTTGACTGGAACTAAGAGGCCAGGCCCAACCCCTGAAAAACAACCCCAAATCATAATTACCCCTCCACCAAATCATTTGGACCAGTGCACAAAGCAAGGTCCATAAAGACATGGATGAGTGATTTTGGGGTGGAGGAACTTGACTGGCCTGCACAGAGTCCTGACCTCAACACAACAGAACACCTCGGGGATGAATTAGAGAGGAGACTGTAGGTCAGGCCTTCTCGTCCAACATCAGTGCCTGACCTCACAAATGCACTTGGAAGAATGGTCAAACATTCCCATAGACACACTCCTAAACCTTGTGGACAAGAAGAGTTGAAGCTGTTATAGCTGCAAAGGGTGGGCCAAATGAGTTTTGAACCCAATACTAATACTGGGATGCCATTACAGTTCATGTGCGTTTAAAGGCAGGCATCCCAATACTTAGGCCAATATATTGTATATTGCTTGTGACACTGAGCATGGCTATGGACTTAGGGCTGGTTCACACCACAGAGATGCAGAGAACATGTGTGGGGATGCCTGGTGGCTAAGTGGGTAGCAGTTCTGTCTAGCAGCACTTGGGATGTTGGTTCAATTCCCCAACATGCTAATCCTTGTGTTGAAGTGTATATGTTATCCCTGTGTGGGTTTCTCACCACAATCCAAAGACATGCTGGCATCCTATTTGTCTCCTGTTGAAATAGGTTCTAATGTAAGAACATTAATTTTGGACTTTATATTGGAAGCTCATTGCAGCCAGGGACTGATGTTAATGTTTATTAGCACTAATCATGCCCAGGGACTTGGACAATTCAAATTTTAGGGTTTACACTGCACAGGTACATATGCTTAGAAAACTGTTGCTTTGATTATGTGGATGCAAATGGACTTTGATCTTTGTCCTGTAGTTGGAGATTTGATGCACATAGCCAAGGGCTAACACAGTTGCGAATACTAATATGTGTTCCTGCCCATCAGGTGCAATCACTTTAGACATACATGAAGAGACAGATTGAAAGATACTGGTGGGTGTGTACTTCTATTGGGTGTGTCAGTGTGCTAACAATACAACCTCTCTTATATAAAGGCCTGCAGTAGGGGGTTTGTTTGGCCTGAGAAGGTCAGGTTTTTTGCTGTGATTTGTGGGGGAGAAGGAATGCTATTGGGAGATTTGATGAAATTCTTGTGCATTTTTTCAATCAAAAGTGGGTTTATGTGGCCATGCTGTCAATGTTGTGTGTGTATTGTTCCTGTCTGATCATGCAAACATTATTTGGAAGCATCTGCTGACCTACTCTTTTTTTTAAATCTCGTTTAATTGTGTACACTGAAATGCAGCTTCCAGCAGAACATGGTCACCAATGTATGTATGTGTGGATTGTGGGCTGGTGGTGGGTGTTTTGAATAAGTCTTTTGTAATATTATGTGGGAATGCTTTGTAAGAACGACTGTTAAGTATGTTTCTATAATCTTGCAGATAACAATGTGATGTGTTGCCCATTATACACAGAAATTAAAGCTGTGTCCACTCTAAGGTTTTGTCTAATTTTAGATTGTAAGCTCCTATGAGCAGGGCCCTTAAAATCCCATTGCTAAATGTAGCACCATATATCCTGTCCAAAATTTTTTGAAGCTAGTAAATGAATGTAATTTTTTGTTTTTCTGCTGGTAAAATAAAAGTACATTATTGAGCCTTGTTGTGGTGTTTTGTTTTTTTTTTTTTTTTTCTTCTACTTTCTTCTCTTTAGTTTGTGGGTGGTGGTTTTGGGAAAGTGCAATATCTCTTATATTTTATTTCATTTCAATATGTATTTGTGCACCAAAAAACTAATCTCTTTGCCCTGGTTCACACTGATGCTACTTTGAAATCGCGCTAATTCACTTGAAGTAGCACGATTTCAAAGTAGCAAGGTCAGCGTGATTTTAGGTGCTACTTGATAGACAAGTGTCTATTGAAGTCGCACCAGAAATCGGCAAAAGTAGTGCAGGAACTACTTTAGCAAATTGGTGGGGTGCCACAAAAAAAATGTTGCATCGATTGGAACAGTGCCATTGCTGCCAATAGTCATGCGATTTGATCTCTCAAATTGCATGACAAATTGCTCCAATGTAAACCTAGGCTTCTGCACACCTGCAAGTAAATGATAAAGGTAGAATCTTTATATATAACAGCTGTGGAGAA
Organism: Aquarana catesbeiana; assembly: GCF_042186555.1. Lineage (NCBI taxonomy): Eukaryota > Metazoa > Chordata > Amphibia > Anura > Ranidae > Aquarana > Aquarana catesbeiana. The sequence continues at coordinate 97,801,852 of NC_133334.1, read as the reverse complement.
TTGCAGGTAATGAATTCAGCTAGTGGATAGGCAGTGTTTGTGTCAGCTTTAGTTCACATTGGTGCAATTTGACATGTCAAAGCGGTGACAATTGCACTGTTTTAATTGGTGTGACTTTGGGGTGCAATTTGTATTGATATCAGTGCAGAAACCTGCACAGATGTCTCTGAAATTGCCCCTGCAGTCGGGACTGACATGCGGGAATGAAAGTGTGTGATTTCAGCTGAACGATTTCCTCCTGCTGCTAACCCAGGGACACCATTTCTTATCGAACGCCTTTAAATATCAGTAGAAATACAAATTTGCATATCTGCAAATAAACAAAAATAATAAAATTCTAATAGTGGTTGCGATCAAATATTTGCAGCAGCGATCAAAAGAGTGTAGTTTCGCCTTCTGACCCAGAAATAAGTCATTGTAATCACCCAGAAGTCCCTGTGCTGTCAAGATCTCCATCTAGGTGGACATGGCGAGGTCCCTCTTTAGCAAAGAGGAGGTGCGGCTTATTTTCCGGATAAGGGTATGATATGTACTTGTGCTTAATCAATGCGGGAGTGTATTTGGTAGTTAGAATTGGTGTGGGTGGGGTTCATTGATTTGTTTGGCATCTCCACACATTTGCTTCTGGCCCATGTGCACACATCACTTCCTGCATTTGTTCTGCTGATGTAAATGCAAGTATAAATGAGAGCTCCTTTCTATTAAAATATATATGACTCGTTTCACAGTTGGGCGACTTTGGACTTCCGAGTTGCTTGACAAGTTGTACCCCCATGATTCTTAATGAGAACTAGGGATGGGCTGAACATCCCCCCCTGTTCGGTTCGCAGCAGAACATGCGAACAGACAAATAAATTTGTGCGAACACCATTAAAACCGCTTCCCGCCCGCCGTACGCCAAATGATGTCCTCGGCTTTGAGCGGGGATATCTGAGTGATGCCTGTAGCTACAGTCATCATCCAGATATCGTCTTTTAGAGCCTGCGAATCTGCACACCATAAGAATGATCATAGTGACTGTTCCACTGCTTGATCATTCTAACAGGAGGCGAGAGGGGACGTCCCCCCCCTCCCGCCACCCTCCGGTGCTTGTACCGACTTACTGCTACGATCGGTGAGTCGGTCACAGGATCCGCCAGCCCCAGATGTTTAGCATAGAGATTTCTGGTGGACCAGATGGTCGCCGGAATCTCTATGATCGTTCGGAGGCCGGGCGTGATGTTATGACGTCACGCCAGGCCTCTGTATTAAAAAAAAAGGCGCCGCTTCGGCTGGGAAGCAGAGATCATTTTTTTTTTTTTTTTATTTCAGGCTTCTAAGCCTAGAGGTGAGATGTGGGGTCTTATTTACCCCACATCTCACTGTAAAGAGCACCTGTCATGCTTATTCCTATTACAAGGGATGTTTACATTCCTTGTAATAGAAACAAAAGTGATCAAAAAAATTTTTTTTGGAAAAAAAGTGTCAAGCTAAAATAAAAAAAGTAAAATTAACAATAAAAAAAAAAAAACTTTTAAAGTGCCCCTGTCCCTGTGAGCTTGCATGCAGAAGCGAACGCATACATAAGTCCCGCCCAAATATGAAAATGTTGTTCAAACCACACATGTGAGGTGTCACCGCGAATGTTAGAGCGAGAGCAATAATTTTGGTCCTGGACCTCCTCTGTAACTCAAAACATGTAACCAGTAAAAATTTTTAAAGCGTCGCCTAAGGGGATTTTCAAATAGCGAAGTTTGGCGCCATTCCACGAGCGTGTGCAATTTTGAAGCGTGACATGTTGGGTATCTATTTACTTGGCGTAACTTCATCTTTCACATTATGCAAAAACATTGGGCTAACTTTCTTGTTTTTTTTTTAAAGCCCAAAACTGTTTTTTTTTTCCCAAAAAAACGCATTCGAAAAATTGCTGCGCAAATACCGTGCTAGATAAAAAGTTGCAATGACCGCCATTGTATTCTCTAGGGTCTGCTAAATTTGGGGGTTCTATGTAATTTTCTAGCCAAAAAATTATGATTTTTACATGTAAGAGAGAAATGTCAGAATTGGCCTGGTAGGCAAGTGGTTAAAGTCTATGGGACACGAACATGAATAATCAAAAGTGCTAATTTTAAAGGCTTATATGCATGGTATTGTCATAAAAAGTGTTTGGGGACCTGGGTCCTGCCCCAGAGGACATGTATCAATGCAAAAAATTTTTTAAAATGGCTGTTTTTTCGGGAGCAGTGATTTTAATAATGCTTAAAGTGAAACAATAAAAGTGTAATATTCCTTTAAATTTCGTACCTGGGGGGTGTCTATAGTATGCCTGTAAAGGGGCGCATGTTTCCCGTGTTTAGTACAGTCTGACAGCAAAATGACATTTCAAAGGAAAAAAGTCATTTAACCACTTGAGCCCCGGACCATTATGCTGCCTAAGGACCAGAGGTCTTTTTCCAATTTGGCACTGTGTCGCTTTAACTGCTAATTGCGCGGTCATGCAATGCTGTACCCAAACGAAATTTGCGTCCTTTTCTTCCCATAAATAGAGCTTTCTTTTGATGGTATTTGATCACCTCTGCGGTTTTTATTTTTTGCGCTATAAACGGAAAAAGACCGAAAATTTTGAAAAAAAATGATATTTTCTACTTTTTGTTATAAAACAAATCCAATAAACTAAATTTTAGTCATACATTTAGGCCAAAATGTATTCGGCCACATGTCTTTGGTAAAAAAAATGTCAATAAGCGTATATTTATTGGTTTGCGCAAAAGTTATAGCGTCTACAAACTAGGGTACATTTTCTGTAATTTACACAGCTTTTAGTTTATGACTGCCTATGTCATTTCTTGAGGTGCTAAAATGGCAGGGCAGTACAAAACCCCCCCAAATGACCCCATTTTGGAAAGTAGACACCCCAAGGAAATTGCTGAGAGGCATGTTGAACCCATTGAATATTTTTTTTTTTTGCCCCAAGTGATTGAATAATGACAAAAAAAAAAATATTTACAAAAGGTTGTCACTAAATGACATATTTCTCAGACAGGCCATGGGCCTATGTGGAATTGCACCCCAAAATACATTCAGCTGCTTCTCCTGAGTATGGGGATACCACATGTGTGGGACTTTTTGGGAGCCTAGCCGCGTACGGGGCCCCGAAAACCAATCACCGCCTTCAGGATTTCTAAGGGTGTAAATTTTTGATTTCACTCTTCACTGCCTATCACAGTTTCGGAGGCCATGGAATGCCCAGGTGGCACAAAACCCCCCAAAATGACCCCATTTTGGAAAGTAGACACCCCAAGCTATTTGCTGAGAGGCATATTGAGTCCATGGAATATTTTATATTTTGACACAAGTTGCGGGAAAGTGACACTTTTTTTTTTTTTTTTTTGCATAAAGTTGTCACTAAATGATATATTGCTCACACAGGCCATGGGCATATGTGGAATTGCACCCCAAAATACATTTAGCTGCTTCTCCTGAGTATGGGAATACCACATGTGTGGGACTTTTTGGGAGCCTAGCCGCGTATGGGGCCCCGAAATCCAATCACCGCCTTCAGGATTTCTAAGGGTGAAAATTTTTGATTTCACTCTTCACTGCCTATCACAGTTTCGGAGGCCATGGAATGCCCAGGTGGCACAAACCCCCCCCAAATGACCCCATTTTGGAAAGTAGACACCCCAAGCTATTTGCTGAGAGGCATGGTGAGTATTTTGCAGCTCTCATTTGTTTTTGAAAATGAAGAAAGACAAGAAAAAACATTTTTTTTTTTCTTTTTTCAATTTTCAAAACTTTGTGACAAAAAGTAAGGTCTGCAAAATACTCACTATACCTCTCAGCAAATAGCTTTGGGTGTCTACTTTCCAAAATGGGGTCATTTGGGGGGGTTTTGTGCCACCTGGGCATTCCATGGCCTCCGAAACTGTGATAGGCAGTGAAGAGTGAAATCAAAAATTCACGCCCTTAGAAAGCCTGAAGGCGGTGCTTGGTTTTCGGGGTCCCGTACGCGGGGAAGGCTCCCAAAAAGTCTCACACATGTGGTATCCCCGTACTCAGGAGAAGCAGCAGAATGTATTTTGGGGTGTAATTTCACATATTTCCATGGCATGTTTGAGCAATATATCATTTAGTGACAGCTTTGTGCAAAAAAAAAAAAAAAATTTGTCTCTTTCCCGCAACTTGTGTCGCAATATAAAATATTCCATGGACTCGACATGACTCTCAGCAAATAGCTTGGGGTGTCTACTTTCCAAAATGGGGTCATTTGGGGGGGTTTGAACTGTCCTGGCATTTTATGCACAACATTTAGAAGCTTATGTCACACATCACCCACTCTTCTAACCACTTGAAGACAAAGCCCTTTCTGACACTTATTGTTTACATGAAAAAGTTATTTTTTTTTGCAAAAAAATTACTTTGAACCCCCAAACATTATATATTTTTTTAAAGCAAATGCCCTACAGATTAAAATGGTGGGTGTTTCATTTTTTTTTTCACACAGTATTTGCGCAGCGATTTTTCAAACGCATTTTTGGGGGAAAAAACACACTTTTTTAAATTTTAATGCACTAAAACACACTATATTGCCCAAATGTTTGATGAAATAAAAAAGATGATCTTAGGCCAAGTACATGGATACCAAACATGACATGCTTTAAAATTGCGCACAAACGTGCAGTGGCAACAAACTAAATACATTTTTAAAAGCCTTTAAAAGCCTTTACAGGTTACCACTTTAGATTTACAGAGGAGGTCTACTGCAAAAATTACTGCCCTCGATCTGACCTTCGTGGTGATACCTCACATGCATGGTGCAATTGCTGTTTACGTTTGACGACAGACCGCCGCTTGCGTTCGCCTTAGTGCGAGAGCAGGGGGCGACAGGGGTGCTTTTTTTTTTTTTTTTCTTTATTATTTTTTTGCTTTTTTTATCTTATTTTTAAACTGTTCCTTTCATATTTTTTTTTTTAAATCATTTTTATTGTTATCTCGGGGAATGTAAATATCCCCTATGATAGCAATAGGTAGTGACAGGTACTCTTTTTTGAAAAAATTGGGGTCTATTAGACCCTAGATCTCTCCTCTGCCCTCAAAGCATCTGACCACACCAAGATCGGTGTGATAAAATGCTTCCCCAATTTCCCAATGGCGCTATTTACATCCAGCGAAATCTAAGTCATAAAATGCTCGTAGCTTCCGGTTTCTTAGGCCATAGAGATGTTTGGAGCCACTCTGGTCTCTGATCAGCTCTATGGTCAGCTGGCTGAATCACCGGCTGCATTCTCAGGTTCCCTGTTGAGACAGGCGAGCCAGAGAAAAACACGGAAGATGGTGGGGGGGGCATTCCCTCCCACGGCTTGTAAAAGCAGTCTAGAGGCTAATTAGCTGCTAGGATTGCTTTTACATGAAAGCCGACCGCTGGCTGAAAAGAATGATACCAAGATGATACCTAAACCTGCAGGCATCATTCTGGTATAACCACTCAAAGTCGTGAATGGCGTACCTGAAGACAAAAAAATGGTTAACAATAAAGCACAGTAAACGGTAAAGTATAAAAAATTGCATACCTGAAAAGCAAACATGATAAAACATAACAACAATAAAACATTGCAGAATGGAATGCAGTAAAAAAGAGCAGAACAATAGAGAGAGAGAATAGAGAGAGAGAACAATAAAACGACAACTATTTTTTTTATTTTATATTTTTTTTTTTTTTTGACACTTTTTTTGTAACTAACTTTTGTAACTGTAACCGGTTCCAGGTTCGGGTCTCTCAAAATGCGATGGCATCTTGGGAGACCCTGTGAAAGTGTGCCTAGTCTGTGGAATGCTGTACCCTACGCTAATACTCAACTAGTGAATGGTAGTGTTCAAATCATTCACCAATGCAAAGACCAGGATTGTCGGGACAGGAGGGACAATAATAGCGGGTGTCACGCCTATACCCGTGCTTGCTGCAGACACAACATCTTTTTTTGGGGGTTCGTTGGGTAGGGGTACTCGGGAGGACATAAAAATGCCTCTCATGCAGCCGACTGCATTTGGTTGGGGATGTGAATGGGGGAAGTACGGGCGCTGCAGAAGTAGTGGGTTCCCAATTAGAATTGGCGAATGCAGCAGGAAGGGCATTATGGGCACGACGGGCCTGTTTTTGTCTTTTTGGTGGCAGCGGGACACTACTTGTGCTTGCCACCTCACCAGCTTGAACTGCACTTATGGGACTCGCCACGTCACCAAGTGTTACTGCAGTGCTGGTTTGACTACGACCGGGGTGTACTACGCTGCTGGTGCTTGCCAGTTCAATAAAAAGCTACCAAAAAAACTGTTAGCGATCGCAGGGATCAGGCCTGACTCTGCGAACGCTGCAGTTATGCGTTAAGTGTTTTGTAAGTGACAGTGATCGATCGATACTGCACTTGGGTGGGCTGGGCTGGGCCGGGCGGAGGGGCAAAATGCAGGTGCTAGCAGGTATCTGGGCTGATCCCGCTAACACTGCGTTTTTGGGAACCCTAAACTGCTGGGGACGCTAGTATAGATCTGATCGGATCAGATATTGATCCGTTCAGATACTGTACCACTAAGGGAGGTGTATGCTGCGTGCATGGGTGTTAGCGGTACTGGTGCTAACCTGACGCTGCCTGGGGCCGGTGCTTGCCAGTTCACCAAAATACTACCAAAAAAACTGTTAGCGATCGCAGGGATCAGGCCTGACTCTGCGAACGCTGCAGTTATGCGTTTAGAGTTTTGTAAGGGACAGTGATCGATCGATACTGCACTTGGGTGGGCTGGGCCGGGCGGAGGGGCAAAACGCAGGTGCTAGCAGGTATCTGGGCTGATCCCGCTAACACTGCGTTTTTGGGAACCCTAAACTGCTGGGGACGCTAGTATAGATCTGATCGGATCAGATATTGATCCCTTCAGATACTATACCACTAAGGGAGGTGTACGGTGCGTGCGTGGGTGTTAGCGCTACTGGCGCTAACCTGACGCTGCCTGGGGCTGGTGCTTGCCAGTTCACCAAAATGCTACCAAACAAACTGTTAGCGATCGCAGGGATCAGGCCTGACTCTGCGAACGCTGCAGTTATGCGTTTAGTGTTTTGTAAGTGACAGTGATCGATCGATACTGCACTTGGGTGGGCTGGGCGGAGGGGCAAAACGCAGGTGCTAGCGGGTATCTGGGCTGATCCCGCTAACACTGCGTTTTTGGGAACCCTAAACTGCTGGGGACGCTAGTATAGATCTGATCGGATCAGATATTGATCCGATCAGATACTATACCACTAAGGGAGGCGCATGCTGCGTGCGTGGGTGTTAGCGGTACTGGCGCTAATCTGACGCTGCCTGGGGCGACGCATATCACCACCGGGCAATTAGGGGGCTAAACCTTTATTCGGTAATAAACGGCGGGTGCCCTGACACTATAAAAAATAAACGAACTAACCAGCGTCAACCGTAACGGTTATACGGTGATCAGTGGTGAAAGGGTTAACTAGGGGGCAATCAAGGGGTTAAAACATTTATTAGATAGTATATGGGGGTCCCTGACGCTATAAAACGCTGACGGCGAACCTAAATATTTACCTCACTAACTAGCGTCACCAGCGACACTAATACAGCGATCAGAAAAATTATCGCTTAGCGACACTGGTGACAGGGGGTGATCAAGGGGTTAAAACTTTATTAGGGGGGGTTAGGGGGGTACCCTAGACCTACAGGGGGGTAACAGTAACTGTGCTAACACTGTAACTGTCACAAACTGACACCATGCAGTAATCAGAAAAAAAAAAAAAAAAACCTGCTTGGTGTCAGTTTGTGACAGGGGGGGGGTGATTGGGGGGGATCGGGGGGCGATCGGGGGGGGGATCGGGGTGTTTTGTATGCCTGGCATGTTCTACTGTGTGTGTGTTGTACACTCACATTGATGTCTTCTCCCCTCGGCGCTGGAACGGAAACTACCGAGCCGAGGGGAGATGACATCATTTCCTTTGCTGCTGTTTAGCATACAGCAGCAAAGGAATGTTCCCATTGGCCGGCGGCGATCGCGAGGGGGGGGCCACGAACGGATGGCCTCCCCCTCCACTCCGATCGCCGGGGAACAAAACGGGACTGCCTCGGGCACCGGAGGGTCCGATCGGACCCCCCATCCGCGGGAGGCAAATCACGTACATGTACGTGATTTTGCCTGCCCGTGCCGCCTTGCCGACGTACATCGGCGTGAGGCGGTCCTTAAGTGGTTAAAACTACTCGCGGCTATACTGAATCGCCTGTGTCTTGCCGAGAAAGTTCCCTCGGCGGATAAGGTCCCCCTGTACTGCGCAAGTGCTGCGCTTGCGCAGTACCAACGACTAGCAGCCGCCAAAAATAGCCAAAGATGAAAATCTTCAATCATCTGTACACGGCGCCTGTGCCCTGGGTCCAGGCTGAAGCCCCACCATCCAAGTGGACCTAGAGGGGGAATAAAAAAGTGCCGAGCAAAGCGAGGCCGTGCCCGAAGCGTGGCGAGCGAAGCGTGGCGAGCGAAGCGAGCCCGCGGGGGACCCTCTTACAGGCGCCGTGTACAGCTGATTTCTTCTCTATTTCGCTTCGGCTATTTCCGCCGGCTCCTACTGCGCAGGCGCTGCGCCTGCGCAGTAGAGGGGGGTCCTTATCCGCCGAGAGGAACTTTCTCGGCAGAACACCGGCCCGACAATACACATAAAAGTTCATTGATAAAAACGGCATGGGAATTCCCCACAGGGGAACCCCGAACCAAAATTTAAAAAAAAATGACGTGGGGGTCCCCCTAAATTCCATACCAGGCCCTTTAGCAATTCAGTATAGCCGCGAGTAGTTTTAAATAACTTTTTTTCCTTTCAAATGTCATTTTGCTGTCAGACTGTTCTAAACACGGGAAACATGCGCCCCTTTACAGGCATACTATAGACACCCCCCAGGTACGAAATTTAAAGGAATATTACACTTTTATTGTTTCACTCAAAGCATTATTAAAATCACTGCTCCCGAAAAAACATCCGTTTTAAAAAAAAAATTTGGCATTGATCCATGTCCCCTGGGGCAGAACCCGGGTCTCCAAACACTTTTTATGGCAAAGAACTTGCATATAAGCCTTTAGTGAGAACTTTGGATTTTGCAGGTTCGAGCCCCACTGACTTCCACTATTCCAGCATATGTGATCTGACAGGCATTATTGCCGCAATAGCGCTGCTTTCCATTTGCATTAGCGCTGACTTTCTGAGAGTTGAAGTCTTCCTCGCCTTTTTTGAGAGTTATTTTTTGGTACTGCAGGAGAATTTTTTGGCGCTATAGTAAATGACCCCCAATGTGTCTATAAGCTCTTCTCCAGAATTCTAACTTTGTCTTCCTTATATAGAAGCAACCACAGTTGCACTGGAGTAGATAAACCACTCGAGTGGTTCTGCAGTTTGCAAAATGCTTGGGGTAAAATTTATTTCCATTGGGGAGAATAGGATTCTTCACATGTATCCACAATACCGACAAGAGCCACATTGGTGATAAAATCGTTAGCAGCGAGTTTAAGCCAACAAGAACACACTGCAAATACAAGGGGACATTTGCATGTGGCTCTTGTCGGTCTGCCGGACGCTTGGACGTGGGGCCAGCTGTACCTGTATACTTCTGAATCAAGGTATTGGATCTATAACTTTTGACACAACAAACTGGGACATGACTGTGCTTTTCTCCCCTACCTGCAAATCTCACATGGGATTATACAACCTGCCCCATTGCCCTTCTTTTGGTGAGACCTATAAAAACAGTTTCTTTTACAATTTAGGTCTCTTATATACTCAACCACAATACTAGATTTATATCTAGGAAGCAGTGTGTATAAATCAGGCAATACTATTGCACTATGAAATGACGTATAATTTATGCCAGTTCTTATCTGCATACAGTGCTCATATTTTGCTCTCTCCCTCATCTATATGGTACTATAAATACTTTGTGCCAAACTATAAATAGATTTGTTATACAATACAGGCAAATAACACTATGTTACACAAATACCTTATTTTGTATATCTTTCTGTACATACTGAATTATAATAGTAAGCACAATTTTATCGTACAACATAGGCAAACTATACTAGATCATACAAATCCTAACATGTATATGACAGTCTTTCATACCAGCTCGCCCCTTTTTGTTCCAATACATCTATAATTGAATACGCTTATACATCTGACACCCATCTAATTCTCGCTTACAGGGTTGCCTTTCTAGCCCCAGTATATCGCTCTGGCCTGCACGCGCCCGGGAGGGACAGGGTTAGATAAAACCTCATGTCCCCATATGGAGATCTATGATCTATCAACATCTAATTGAATCCATTATACTGAAGGAACAGCACCTGTATCTACACTTATATACGTGGCTACCATCCCTCTGAATGCCTCACTTTTTCTTGTGGTTTTTATCCAAAAAATTCTTCCTCAGAGTAACCAATGATAACAGACCCAGGTAGGTGATCAATTGATCATTCTACCCCTTAACAGATTTCTATTGAAAATTCTATATAATAATCAATTGACTTATTTTGTATATGTTTTCCTACTAATTTAGATGCGCCCCTCTTTTCAACTTTTGCCCCTGAAGAAGGACTGATACATTTGTACCCCGAAACTCGTCGGACTTGAAAAGAGATTTTTGTCTGTATACCACTGTTATTGTATTTTTACGAATCATGTTCATTATGTAAATTGTTCTGTTATTTACAAACGTCCACATTGTTTTTAGAAAGTGAATTTTCTCATTAAATAAAAATACTTTTTTACTCTCTATACGAGTCTATACTCTACTATTATATACAATTTATGTGCAAGTGCCGGGAAAATCCACTCAGGGGAACCCCATTTTTCTGTTGTTTATTGTTTGACTTTAAGCATTATTAAAATCACTGCTCCTGAAAAAACGGCCGTTTCTAAAACTTTTTTTGCATTGATCCATGTCCCCTGGGGCAGGACCCAGGTCCCCAAACACTTTTTATGACAATAACTTGCCTATAAACCTTTAAAATTAGCACTTTTGATTATTCATGTTCGTGTCCTATAGACTTTAACGGTGTTCGCGTGTTCGAACAAACTTTTTTCCTGTTCGCATGTTCTGGTGCGAACCGAACAGGGGGGTGTTCGGCTCATCCCTAGTCCCCATTGCAGGCTGAGATTGTGTAGACCACCTGGTGTCCTCTATGGAGCACGCTCCAATTTCAATTCCCTTCTAAGCTTCATTTCCACCTTTTTTCTTATTTGTGCAGCCCATGTGTTATAGAGTCACACGTGTGGGCTTATACACAGAGGAAAATTACACTTCTCTCCCTCCCTCCTCCTACATGTCCCCCTATTCCTAAACACTATGGGAGCAGAATATAGTATGCTGAATGATTACATTCACTAAGAAACTCACAAAAACACTTAGTTTTAACATAAATCAGTATTAAATATATCTAATGTAATTGCTAAAGTAAAACATTTGCCTTGGATGCAGATGTCGTTGGAACAAAATGAAAGCTCGTGTCAATTATCTTTGACTCTGCCTACACTATAAAAATACACATTTGATGTTCAATAAAGATTTATTGGGAGCTGTAAAACAGTTATTTGATATTTATAATCTAATTTGAATTGCTCTTCTGATGATCTAGTCATGTGACTGGCACCACACTAATCAGGGCTGTCCAGACACAGACTCATACTGTAGAGAATACACCAGCAGAGTAATAGAAGACCCTCCCAAAGATCTTTCCCTGCAGATGCCAAAGAACAGGGAAAGATCATGTGACTGCACAACAGTCCTGCAGGCATAAGGTACTTAAAGCAGTAGTAAAGCCTGCTTTGTTATTTTTACCTATAATAAGGCTTACCTGTAGGTAAAATAAATAACTCCTAAACGTGCACCATTTAGAAGATATTCACCCTGCATGCAGTCGCTGACGCATACCGTGCCGGACCTTCAGAGCTTCTTGCCGGAACCAGGGGCTCCTACGCACATGTGCGGGAGTGACACCATCGCAGCCTTGGCCACTCAGAGCGCTGGAGCCCACGAACCCAAAAAAAAGGCTGGGGGAAGATATCAGCCCTCTCAGCGATGACCTGGCGCACTGGAAGGGCTTCAATCTAAGGTAAGGATTTCATAATGTGCTAGTATGCGATGCATACTAGCACATTATGGCACTGTTTTACAGGTGTTTTTTTTTTCTGCAGTGGTTTACTACCACTTAAAGCCTGGTACACACTAGTGATTTTTTTCACTCAACCCAGCAGGGTGAACAAAAAAAACTGAAGAGCTCAGGAGGACCTGCTGTACTATCAATCCAATGTTGGTTTAGCGATTTACTCCGCTGAGCTATTGTGTTCTGAGAGGGGGACAACCCCACGCCAGAACACCCCGGTCAGCGCTCTCAGCCACTGGCTGAGAGGGCTGATCGGATGCTAATTGGCAGACCTTTTTCAGTCGTGTCCTTTTGACAAAAGCCAATCACCTTCTGTCAGACCAGCTGCAGTACACACAAATCTCAGCTGGTTTCTATTGACCTATTGCCTGACATTCAGCCCGTGTGTACTAGGCTTTAGAGGAAAAAAATATACAGTGCCATGATATATATTAGGGTTGTCCCAATACCGATACTAGTATCGGTATCGGCACCGATACCGAGCATTTGCCCAAGTACTTGTACTCGGGCAAATGCTCCCGATGCTTCCCCCGATACCTGGAAGTTAGCTGTGATTGGCGCATGGGGGAGTTACAAGCTTCTCCCCCAGCGGCTTTCAGCAGCTTTAGTGACATACAGCGGTGATCGGTCACCGCTGACTGCCACTGCATCCTCCTCCATGCCCCCTCCGTTCCTCTGTCCGCCTCCGCTGTCCCCCTCCGTTCTGCCATTCCTCTCTCCTTCTCTGTCCCCCTCCGCTGTCCCCTCCGTTCTGCTGTGCCTCTCTGCTGTCCCCCTCCATTCCGCCGTTCCTCTCTCTTTCTCTGTCCCCCTCCGCTGTCCCCTCCGTTCTGCTGTGCCTCTCCGCTGTCCCCCTGTGTCATGTTAGGTATATATTTACTCGGAGTAACATCATCTTTCACATTATACCAAAAAATTTGGCTAACTTTACTGTTTTTTTTAATTCATGAAAGTGTATTTTTTCCAAAGAAATTGTGTTTGAAACACCGCTGCACAAATGCAGTGTTACATAAAATATTGCAACGAAGTAGCTCAGAAGGGAAGTTCCTCCAAGGGTCCGCCACTTTGGAGATTACAAGAATCTCTCCTCAATGATCCCATCAACTGTCAGGGCATAGTAGAAGCCATCAAAGATTACTTCAGAACTAACCAAACGGGGGAGGTCTCCCCCTCCACCGTTTGGGCAGCCCATAAGCCGGTGATAAGGGGCCATATAATCAGCTTATCCTCACATCTTAAAGCAGCCCATAAAGCTGACATCCTAAAACTCACAGCGGACTACAGGGCAGCGGCTAAAGCTCATAAGACAGCTCTAGGACAGCACTTAACCTAGCTTTAACTTCTGCAGCAGAGAAACACTTGAGATGGACAGGAGCCAAGTTTTACTACCAAACAGACCGTTTGGGCTCCAAACTAGCAGCCAAACTCACCCCAAAACACAGAACGTTAGCGTTCTCCAAAATCAAAACGTTATCAGGAGACCTGACGCAGAACCCTTTTAAAATTATGGAAGCTTTCTCCATATTTTATACTGACCTATATAAATCCTCTGAGCCTCCACCACTGCAACAAAGGGATCGCTTCCTCAGGGACTTACCCCTACCAGCCTTGACCAAAGAACATAGGGAGTTGCTTGAGGACAAGATCTCAGAGGAGGAAGTATTGGATACGATTGCCTCGCTTAAAACGGGTTCTGCCCCAGGTCCAGATGGCCTATCCACTGGGTATTAAAAAAATTTGCCCCTATCCTTGCCCCCCACCTAGCTAAATGCTTTAACTCCCTCAGGGATGGAGCCCTCCTGGGACCTGATCTTAACTCGGCATATATCTCAGTGATACCGAAGCCGGGGAAGGACCCAAGTGAATTGGGGAACTATAGGCCCATATCGCTTATTAATAACGATATCAAAATCCTGACAAAAATTCTAGCGAATAGAATGGCGAGCTTCATCGCTAATTATATTCACAATGATCAGGTGGGCTTCATCCCTGGCAGACAGGGGCCGGACCAAATACGTAGGACGATAGACATTATATCCCTTCTAAATTCGGGCTGGGATGGGGGCTCACCGCAGCGGGGCTTCCTCCTCTCCATCGATCTACACAAGGCATTTGACTCCGTTAACTGGGATTATTTAACTGACATTTTACAGCGCTGGGGATTTGGTCCCTTCTTTCTGAACTTCATTAGATCCCTATACTCGACCCGTCTGCTCAGGTCCGCCTCCTAGGTAGGTATTCAGACTCGTTCCCTATTAACAAGGGAACCAGGCAGGGATGCCCGCTCTCCCCCCTCCTCTTTGCGATAGCAATTGAGTCACTGGCTATAGCGCTTAGAACCAACCCAGATGTCAAAGGGGTCCAATGTGGTGACCAGGAGCATAAATGTGCTCTATATGCGAATGACCTGCTTCTTTACATCACTTCTCCTCTCCTTTCCACTCCTATGGTCTATAAGATCCTCCAAGACTTCAGCATCATTTCTGGCCTAAAGGTCAACATGTCTAAATCTATCGCGCTGAACATTACAGTCCCACAGGATATACTTAAACAGCTTTCCTCTAACTTTAATTTCTCCTGGGCGCCCACAGATATCCCCTATTTGGGTATCCACTTAACTCCAGACATCCAAAAACTGTTTGGCGTTAATTTCCCCCCCATGTTCTGTAAATGTAAGGAAGACCTTGATAGGTGGGCTAGGTGTGGGCTATCCTGGCTGGGCAGAATTCACGCCATCAAGATGACATTACTTCCCCATCTCTTATACCTTTTTCGCTCACTTCCTATTCCTATTAAGAAATCAACCCTCCTCAAATTTCAATCCGAAATCATCCGCTTTATTTGGGGCCGTAGAGGGTATAGATGCCCCTCCAGTATGCTGACCCATCCTAAAAGTCAGGGAGGCCTCGGTCTCCCTGACATGTGGGGCTACTATCAGGCAGCTCAACTATCCCAAATTTCGTTGGCGTTTGCGCGAGGCCCGAAACCAAGTTGGCTGGCAATGGAAAGACATGCAACCCCTCAGAACACGATCGACTATCTTCTCTGGTGTACCCCTACTGATAGACCTGCTATACTATCACCTACCCTATCCCACTCGATGGCCTTGTGTACAAAACTCTTTTCACATCGTAATCTTATCTCTCCTCTCAAACCTTTAACACACTTATTCCATAACCCAGCTTTTCTGCCAGGGATGGTAATCAGGGCCTTCAAGTGGTGGACGGACAAGGGCCTATATAGGATTGGCCATTT
The DNA here is from genome assembly GCF_042186555.1 of Aquarana catesbeiana. Classification (NCBI taxonomy): domain Eukaryota; kingdom Metazoa; phylum Chordata; class Amphibia; order Anura; family Ranidae; genus Aquarana; species Aquarana catesbeiana. The sequence continues at coordinate 97,786,426 of NC_133334.1, read as the reverse complement.
CCTCTCCCCCAGAGGACCGATCACACTGAACAACTGTCGAAACGAGTTAGACATGCCCCAATCTGAGTTTTTCAGATTCTCTCAAATACACCACTACCTTCACTCCATTTGGAAGCAAAATCAAGGAAGGCCCTCTTTGACACCATTTGAACAATGGTGCTCCACTTCAGAGGTCCAGAGGGGAGGAATCTGCATAATCTATTCCGCCTTAAAATCTTCAGCAGAGAAACCGAGATATGCACGGGCCTGGGAAGGGGATTTGGACAACTCCTTGATGTTACAGGACTGGTACTCCAGGTTTGAACGATCATTCAAAGGTATACTAAACATATCATTGATAGAAGCCAGTATTAAAGTCATAACAAGATGGTACTATGTACCGGCTCGTTTAGCTATCACCTTTCCAGGATCTTCCCCTCTGTCTTTCAGGGGCTGTAAGATGGAGGGGACAATGATACACATATGGTGGACGTGCCCCAGAATCAGATCGTTCTGGGGTAAGGTCTTCCGCATGATCAGTACTGTTTTACAGCAAACAGTCTCCCCTGATCCTTCCATCGCTTTGCTTAATGGGAAGATCAGGATTTTTTCTAAATTTTCACAGAAGCTAACTTTCTTTATTCTCTTAGGAGCTAAAGCTTCTTTAGCAAAGTCCTGGAAGAAACCTAGCGTTTCAATACAAGGTTTTAAAAGGAAGGTGTCGTGGATAATGGCACAGGAACAAATCGTTGCTAAAATAAATGACAAAAACGAAACATTTTTTGCTATCTGGGAACCATGGGCCAAATACTGTAAGGTACCCCTGTTTCCGGGCATACCACAAGATACATCGTAAGATAGAATCTTTTGCAGAGTACTCCCCCTATCTATCTACCCCATCTCCCTCTTTCTTCTTCCCCTCTCTTTTCTGAAGACTCTCTTGTCTCTTTTGTTGGTTAACAAAGATCAAGCTCTCTCAGGTGAAGTCCGAGAACGGGCGGTTATGTTACATTATTTAATTTTCTTGATCTCATGTTTTTACTGTTAACCCAGTTGCCTTTCCCATAATCATTAGGCGGCAAGGCTGGATCTCAGTCAAAGCTCCTAATGTAGAGAACAGAGAAAAACCTTAGACAGCTCTCAAAACACGAATAACTTAGCATGGTACAGTTTTAGTAATTGGGCAACGACGCAGGAACCAGGAACCCGGGCCCTCCGGACAGGCCACAGCGTGCTGCCATTGGGGTGGTCTGTCCATCGGTCTGAGGTCTGAGCTGGAATCTCTCGTTCCTGCGGTCGTTCCCCGGGTCTATTTCCATTTTTTATTAATGTTTTTTTTTCTTTTTTCCTGTTTTGAAGTTTATTCGTCAGGCCCTTTGTTCTCCCGTAGAATATATGCCTTGCAACCTTACTTTTGAGCTTTAAAGATTTTGGTAAAGGAAAATAGATGATAGTCACTTCGTTGATTATAACTTCTGAAACTGTATGAGATCCATGCTTGGAACTGACTGTTAATTTCTTTTTGTATGAACCTTCCATTTTTCAAAATAAAAATTATTTGAACATTAAAAAAAAATTAAAAAAAATATTGCAACGAAGGGGAGCATGTGCGGCGGCTCCAAGGACGGTTCCATAATCTGAGAGCTCCAGCCTGCTCTCTCCGCCACAGCCATCAGCCGAAGGAGATTCACTCTGTCTGCCCCCCACCAGTCGCAGAGGTCCCGAGGACCCCCCCCCACGCATGATGGGGGCACAGCGCGATGGGAGTTATCCCGGCAACTCAACCCCAGTTCTCCAGCCGCGGCCTCCTCCAAAATGGCGGCTGCTACATGTACACAAGGCCAGGACCAGGATCCAGAGGAATCCATCGCTGATCAAACAGACCCGGATGCCTACATAGAGGGAACACATCCTCCAGCAGTGAGTAACCAGATGAACCCACTATTATCCCGCATATTAACTAAATCACTGCTAGGCAGGACTTTAGATGGCCTCCCCCTCACATCGATGGATGATCTGACTAATACCCCAGACCATCTAGGGGCTCATAACAGGTCCATCCCTGCTACCCCCACCGATCTATCCTCATTAATGTAGACATTCTCCAAAATGCTTTCCAGAGGACTGGCCCAAACTGCCTCACAGATCACATCAACAATCCAAGCAAATCTGCATCACCTAGGGGCCAGAATAGAAGCGATAGAGGCTAAAACTGACCAAATCGTTGCCGTAGCCAACCAGAATACTGACAGGATTCAGGAATTACTTGAACAGTTGGATATTGCATTCTCAAAACTGGATGATCTCGAAAATAGATCTCACAGATATAATTTCAGGCTCAGAGGCCTCCCTGAATCTTTCAAGGAAACCGATAAAATCGTCCGCACGTTTATCAAAAATCTGATCCCAGACATACCAGACAACCGCCTGGAAATGGATCGTGCTCACAGAGCCCTCCAGCCCCCACGCCAGGATGGCCTACCCAGAGACATTGTGGTAAAACCGCATTTTTACAGGGTTAAAGAAGAGGTCATGCGAAGGGCCCAGGTAACAGAAAACCTTACTATACAAGGACACTCCATTCAAATATTTGCTGACCTCTCACCCTATACAATACAAAAAAAGAAGATTCTTAAAGCCTCTTCTACAGATCCTGTCACAAAAGTCTATCACTTACAGATGGTCTTTCCCTTTCCACCTAAATTTTGCTTTCCTAAACAAATCCTACAGCTTCTCAACCTTCGCAGATGGAGAAAGCTTGCTGCTGCAACTGGGCCTCATCTCTCATGCTCCTGCACCCGCACTGGACCCCAGGTCTCCAAAATCCATGAAAAGACCCCTCAAGCCCCATCAAACCCCTGTGGCAAAAGCAACAAGCAAAGAGATCTAAAGATGATCGTCCACCCTAAAGTGACTCCTGAAAATTTCCTTTTATTTTCCTTCTAAGACTTCACTTTCCAAACTCTGGTCAGCTGGGTCCCCAAGTCACTCTCTTCCACATTGAACGGACTTGATCTGTCTCACATCCCCTACCACTAATGGCAACCAATCCATGTTACTGTTATATTGGCCTGGATTGTTTGTCATTGTCCCCTTCCTCATGCCTGGATTATTAGGCCCCTGAGTGACACTACCCACAACTATCACATTTCGCTGTGAACTGGTAATATTCTCCTCCACAGGAAATAAGAATCTATAAAGACAGCCTATCGGTCTTATGATCACCCTCCTGGCTACTCCATGATTTATCCCCCTTCTCTCTGAGAGATTGGGGTAAGGAGGCAGAAATCCCAGACCATGGATGTGCGGACACTAGGGATGAGCCGAACACCCCCCATTTCGGTTCGCACCAGAACCTGCGAATGGACCGAAAATTTGCACGAACCTTAGAACCCCATTGAAGTCTATGGGACTCGAACGTTCAAAATCAAAAGTGCTAATTTTAAAGGCTAATTTGCATGGTATTGTGCTAAAAAGGGTTTGGGGACCCGGGTCCTGCCCCAGGGGACATGTATCAATGCAAAAAAAAGTTTTAAAAACGGCCGTTTTTTCGGGAGCAGTGATTTTAATGATGCTTAAAGTGAAAAAAAGTGTAATATTCCTTTGAATATCATACCTGGGGGGTGTCTATAGTATGCCTGTAAAGTGGCACGTGTGTTCCATGCTTAGAACAGTCCCTGCACAAAATCACATTTTTAAAGGAATAAAAGTCATTTAAAACTGATTGCGGCTTTAATGTAATGTCGGGTCCCGACGATATGGATGAAAATCAGTGAGACAAACGGCATAGGTACCCCCCAGTCCATTACCAGGCCCTTTGGGTCTTGTATGGATATTAAGGGGAACCTAGCACCCAGATTAAAAAAAGGCCCTATATACTCTGAATAGGGATAAGCCGAACACCCCCAGGTTCGGTTCGCACCAGAACTTGCGAACAGACCAAAACTTTGCACGAACGTTGGAACCCCATTGAAGTCTATGGGACTCGAACGTTCTAAATCAAAAGTGCTCATTTTAAAGGCTAATTTGCATGGTATTGTCCTAAAAAGGGTTTGGGGACCCGGGTCCTGCCCCAGGGCACATGTATCAGTGCAAAAAAAAGTTTTAAAAACGTCCGTTTTTTTCGTAATATTCCTTTAAATTTCGTACCTGGGGGGTGTCTATAGTATGCTTGTAAAGGAGTGCATGTTTCCCGTGTTTAGAACAGTCTGACAGCAAAATGACATTTCAAATGAAAAAAGTCATTTAAAACTACTCTCGGCTATTAATGAATTGCCGGTCCGACAATACACATAAAAGTTCATTGATAAAAACTGCATGGGATTTCCCCACAGGGGAACCCGAACCAAAATTAAAAAAAAAAACTGGCGTGGGGGTCCCCCTAAATTCCATACCAGGCCCTTCAGGTCTGGTATGGATATTAAAGGGAACTCCGCGCCAAAATTAAAAAAAAAAAATGACATAGGGGTCCCCCTCAAAATTCATACCAGACCCTTCAGGTCTGGTATGGATTTTAAGGGGAACCCCCGCGCCAAAATTAAAAAAAAAATTGGCGTGGGGTCCCCCCAAAAATCCATACCAGACCCTTATCCGAGCACGCAACCTGGCAGGCCGCAGGAAAAGAGGGGGGACGAGAGAGCGCCCCCCACCTCCTGAACCATACCAGGCCAAATGCCCTCAACATTGGGAGGGTGCTTTGAGGTAGCCCACTAAAGCACCTTGTCCCCATGTTGATGAGGACAAGGGCCTCATCCCCACAACCCTTGGCCGGTGGTTGTGGGGGTCTGCGGGCGGGGGGCGGGTGAACCCCTCTGACATCACCCCGCCCCCCTCTGACGTCACGGGGAATGCCACAGGGAACTCCCCGTCAAGTCCCCGTGCATCAGATGGGGGCGGGGTCACTGGGTGGCCCCACCCTCCGTTATTTAAGAACAGTCAGAAGACAAGAAGCGTCACACAGCGGGAGCCTCCCATCCAATCATGGATGCGGAGTGGCCCGAAAAGAAGATGAAGACAAGAAGATGAAGAGAAGAAGATGCAGAGAAAAAGATGAAGAGAAAAAGATGCCGCGGAGGGAGATGACGGACGAGAACCCCGGAGAAAGAAGCAGAAGATCGGAGGAAGAAGAAGATGGAGGAAGAAACCAAAGGAAGATAGAAGAAAGAAGATAGAAGATGGAAAAAAGAGGACTTTAAATAAAGGATTTGTCAAAAACTGTCTCTTGTCATTTTTAACATTTTTGACAGTTTTTTTGTGAAATGGTAGGGGTACTTTTGTTCCCCCGTTACCATTTCACACAGGGGGGAGGGCAGGGATCTGGGGGTCCCCTTGTTAAAGGAGGCTTCCAGATTCCGATAAGCCCCCCGCCCGCAGACCCCCACAACCACCGGCCAAGGGTTGTAGGGATGAGGCCCTTGTCCTCATTAACATGGGGACAAGGTGCTTTGGTGGGCTACCCCAAAGCACCCTCCCAATGTTAAGGGCATTTGGCCTGGTACGGTTCAGGAAGGGGGGTTGCTCTCTCATACCCCCCTCTTTTCCTGCGGCCTGCTCGGATAAGCATCTGGTATGGATTTTTGGGGGGACCCCACGCCAATTTTTGTAAAAATTTTGGCGCGGGGTTCCCCTTAAAATCTGAAGGGTCTGGTATGAATTTTGAGGGGGACCCCTACGTCATTTTTTTAAAAATTTTGGCGTGGGGTTCCCCTTAATATCCATATATTAATAGCTGCGAGTAGTTTTAAATGACTTTTTTCCATTTTGCTGTCAGACTGTTCTAAACACGGGAAACATGCGCTCCTTTACAGGCATATTATAGACACCCCCAGGTACGAAATTTAAAGGAATATTACACTTTTATTGTTTGACTTTAAGCATTATTAAAATCACTTCTCCCGAAAAAGCAGCTGTTTTTAAAACTTTTTTTGCATTGATCCATGTGCCCTGGGGCAGGACCCAGGTCCCCAAACACTTTTTATGACAATACCATGCATATAAGCCTTTAAAATTAGCACTTTTGATTTCTCCCATAGACTTTTAAAGGGTGTTCCGCGGCCTTCAAATTTTCCGCGAACACCCCAAATTGTTTGCTCTTCGGCGAACTGGCGAATAGCCGATGTTCGAGTCGAACATGAGTTCGACTCCAACTCGAAGCTCATCCCTATTTTTGACATGCCTTGTCTTCCTTCACCAGGATCGGTCTTCTCTACCCTCCCTTCTAACCCCTTTCTCTCTTTCTCTGGGTCACCCAGAGGCTCATAACAACGCTCTAGGCTTTATCCTCAAGGTCCTTGGACAACAGATGCTGTGAACTATAACCCACCTCAGGAAGTCAGGGTAAGAACCCAAAGGTTGATGCATTCTCCCCCCCTCTGATCCATGTACTCTGACACTAACACACCTACCCCCCCCCCCCCCCCATGTATTTCCACCCATAACGTTCAAGGGATTAATTCCCCAGTTAAAGGACAGAAACTCTTTAAGCACTACCAATCTCAAAAGATTTTAATCATTTTACTGCAGGAAACCCATTTCGCATCATCGTATAATCCCTTCTTCCTGCACAGCAACTACCCCCAGTTCTACCTCTTCAATGCAGAGAACAAAACTAAAGGTGTAGCCATATGCTACTCTAAAAACCTGAAATTTTCCCCAACAGACATTATAAGAGATCAAGCAGGTAGATGGGAGGTGACACAAATCTTGCATTTGATCAATCCCTCGATAAATCGGGGTCAGGCCTCTCTCGGTCAAAGAAGCCCCAAAACAGAGCTCTAAAATAGCCTCCACATTCTGCTCACTGGGCCTTGTGGACATCTGGAGGGAACTTAACCCTAGATCCAAAGATTATACCCACTATTCTGCGCCACACCAAATTTACTCTAGAATAGATAACATTTTTATTCAATCCCACAACATTCCCTCAAAAGCGATCATCAGGGACAGCACCATATCGGACCACTCAATGGTTCTTTTATGCCTACAACAAACCTGTAATCTCTGTACGAAATTCATATGGCGCCTTAATGAGGGGCTTTTAAGTGACCCAGTCCAATGCACTGTCCTAGAACGGAACATTAAAGAGTACTTCCTACTGAATAATAGTGACTTCATCTCCCCAGAAACCCTGTGGGCTGCCAACAAAGTGGTAATAAGGGGGAAGATTATTAAAACCACTTCTCGACTTAAAAAGGAATACAGGGCAACTATCAACAAACTCACGAGGGAATTCCACTCGTTAAGCAAAGCCCATAAACACAACCCCACTAGAGAATCCCTAGAAACCCTTGAGTCGACCTGAACGTACTTAAACCTTGCCCTAACCACTGAAGCTGAGAAACATCTCAGATGGTCTGGAGCATGGTTCTATTCCCAGAAGAATGAGATCGGAGCCAAATTGGCAGCAAAACTATCCCCTAATCCCCGGTCTCAAGCCTTTCCCAAAATACACGCCCAGACGGGAGAACTGACACAAAACCCACAACGCATCATGGAAACGTTCCATGAGTTCTACACCACTTTATACAAAAACAAAGAAATTAACTACACAACATTGCCTAAATGAATTCCCGAACAACATTTCTCTCCCGAAACTATCTGATAAAACAGCCTAAACAAAACTCAGCCCCGGGTCCAGGCGGCTTTTCAGTCGGTTATTATAAAAAAAATTGCCAACACCCTAGCCTTATATATGGTCAAATTCTTTAATTCTCTCAGGTCTGGTTCTCCCCTGGATAAAGCCCAACATTTAGCTTATATATCAGGTATTCCTAAACCTGGCAAGGATACGAGCATGGTGTCTAACTATTACCTGATCTCTCTAATTAATAACAATCTCAAAATCCTAACAAAAGTATTGTTCAATAGACTCTCACCCTGTATTGCTTGCTATATCCATAAAGACCAAGCAGGCTTTATCCTGGGGAGACAGGGACCTGATCAGATAAGAAGAGCAGTCGACATCATCTCCCTCCTTAACTCCTGATGGGATGGGGGCCCCCACCAAGAAGGATTTCTGCTGTCAATCGACTTACAAAAAGCTTTCAACACAGTTACCTGGCAGTAACTATTAAATGTTCTAGAGAGATAGGGCTTCGGCCCCCACTTTCTGGGAACCCTACGAGCCCTGTACTCTAACCATAGTGCACAGGTTAGACTTCAGGGCTACTACTTTGACCGCCTGACCCCCTACATATAGAAAAAGGCACCAGGCAAGGTTGCCCACTCTCACCCCTCCTATTTGCCATAGCTATCGAGACCCTAGCCATCGCATTAAGGTCCCATCTCGACATTAAAGGAGTCTTCTGTGGAACCCAGGAGCATAGATGAGTATTGTTCGCAGATGACCTGCTACTATTCGTCACCTCTCCTCTGATATCAACACCGAACATTTTCTCCCTTCTCGATACATTTGGTAGGATCTCCGGCCTTCGAGTCAACATCTCAAAATCATTAGCATTATTCATCACAGTTCCCCCCAACCTAAATTACAAGGCCATTTCCCGTTCTCCTGGTGCTCGACATCTATCCCGTACCTAGGGGTCAATCTCACCCCCAAAATAGACTCCTTATACTCTTCCAATTACCCAGCCACATTCCATAAACTGGCATCAAACTTCTCAAGTTGGGCTAAACATAACCTATCTTGGCTGGGCCGCATACACGCATTTAAAATTACCCTCCTCCCACGCCTCCTATACCTATTCAGATCACTACCCATCCCAATCCGGAAATCACAACTACATACTCTCCAATCTAAAATTCTACAATTTATCTGGGGACCAAAAGGCAGGAGGTTCTCTAAAAATATTCTGTTTAGACTCAGATCGCAGGGAGGGTTCGCTCTACCCAATATTTGGTGGAACTACCAGGCTGCTCAACTGGCCCAGATCTCTATTGTCTTTTCACGAGGCCCGAAACCTGATTGGGTCACAATGGAAAGACAAGCTTTTCCTCTCCACACTATCGATTTCTTAATATGGTCACCTACTAAACTCAGGCCTCCTATTTTGGCCCCCACTCTCTCTCACTCATTGGCCCTATGCGACCAGATGCATAAAAACCCCTCCCTTAATCTCAGCCCTTCGCCCCCCAACACACATGTTTCATAATCCCAACTTTCCACCGGGAATGAACATTCTAGCATTCAGCTGGTGGCTCAATAAAGGACTGCTTAGAATAGGGAACTTTTTCACCTCCACAGGCCCCATCTCCATTGCATTCTGCTCTAGTAAACTAGAGATGCCCCCCTCTGAACAGTTTAGATACTCACAAATACTACACTTTCTTCAATCGATCTGGCCCAACAAACCAGAACCACCCAGGGTCTTGACCTATGAATCATGGTGCTCGGACATCACGGATCAGAGGGGAGGGATCTCCATCATTTATTCTTCCTTAGCCGCAGCTCTGTCCAAGCCTTCCTACGCTTACACTTGGGAGAATGACCTTAATATAACCTGGGATCAAGATAAATGGTTTACCTGTTTCCAACAATCTTTTAAGGGTATATTGAATATCTCTCTGATTGAAGCCAGTCTCAAAATACTGATACAATGCTACATGGTTCCCTCTCGCCTCGCCAGGATCTACCCAGATGCTTTCCCGCTGTGTTTTCGCAAATGCAATCACGTAGGAACAATGTTCCACATATGGTGGTCATGCCCACGCATAAGGGGTCTCTGGAACAGAGTCTTTTCTCTGATACACAGGGTGACGACCATACAGGTCCCCCAAATCCCAGACATAGCTCTCCTTAACCTCAAAGTGAATAAAGTAGACAAATATACACAAGCCCTGATTTGTTTCATCCTGTTGGGCACCAAAATTACATCGATGTCCACTGGAAAAAAACTTCAGTTCCAATCTCAGCGGTAAAGCATAAGATATCCTGGATTATGATGCAGGAGAAGATAGTCAGCATAATGCAAGACAAAACCCGTGTATTTGAACTCGCCTGGGAAACCTGAGCCAAATACTGTCATAACCCTTTGTACCCTGGAGACAACTCCCCAGGATGAATGGCGCTCTGGATGACCCAACTACTTTCCCTTTCTTGTCCTCTCTCTCTCCCCCCCTGCATCCTTTCCTCTTCTGTTCTGCTCTCTTAATTTCCCAACCCTCCCGGTCCACGATAATGTGTACAAGACAAGGCCGATCCTGTATCCTATAATGCATACTAGTTGTGCAAGGAACAGCAAGACTTGAGCTAAGTATGGCTGGGCCACCCATTTGCTCTGCTACTCAAACTTTCCGTTCTGAACCCAGTCATTATTTTAAGCCTTGGGTATTGCCTCATCTGGTTAACCCACTGTGGCCTGCTAATATACCTTAATGATACATCCTCACATCTTACTCTCTTGAGTGGGGAGCTGTGCTGGTGTTACAGAGTGGAGGTGCGGAGTGACCCCCCACCCACAGCATGATCCCTTTTGGGGTGGCTGGGGGAGCTCCCTCTCACCTTCTTCTCTCTTGCTAGCTAGGATCCAGTGGGTGGGTCACCCCTACCCGACACCAACCCACCGGCACTTTTGCCACACTGACATAAAATTGTACAAGAGCTCAGGCCCAATACTGACAGAATGCTCTTCAGTAATTATTCATGTACAATTTATGCTGTATCCTCTGAGTATGCCATATGTTATCACGCTGTTCTTTGGGCCATGTTGGCCAGTTTATGTACTTTCTTATACCCTAAGTACCAAATGTTCCCTTTTCGAATGTACTTTGTTTTTGTCCTATAAAACTAATAAAAATTATTGAACGAATAAAAAAAAAAATATTGCAACGGCAGCCATTTTATTCTCTAGGGTCTCACTGCTAAAAAATACATATACAGTATTTCACCAAAGTGAGTACACCCCTCACATTTTTGTAAATATTTTATTATATTTTTTCATGTGACAACACTGAAGAAATTACACTTTGCTACAATGTAAAGTAGTGAGTGTACAGCTTGTATAACAGTGTACATTTGCTGTCCCCTCAAAATAACTCAGTACACAGCCATTAATGTCTAAACCGCTGGCAACAAAAGTAAGTACACAACCAAGTGAAAATGTCCAAATTGGACCCAAAGTGTCAATATTTTGTGTGGCCACCATTATTTTCTAGCACTGCCTTAACCCTCTTGGGCATGGAGTTCACCAGCGCTTCACAGGTTGACACTGGAGTCCTCTTCCACTCCTCCATGACGACATCATGCAGCTGGTGGATGTTAGAGACCTTGTGCACCTGCACCTTCCATTTGAGGATGCCCCACAGATGCTCAATAGGGTTTAGGTCTGGAGACATGCTTGGTCATTCCATTACCTTTACCCTCTGCTTCTATGGCAAGGCAGTGGTCGTCTTGGAGTTGTGTTTGTGGTCATTATCATGTTGGAATACTGCCCTGCGGCATATCATAGGTCCCAGAGCACTGCAGGAACATTCACAAAGCCCAGTGAGAAGCTGGCTGTGAAGGTGCAAGGAGTCAACTGGCTTGGGTGAGCATAGAGCTGGATCCCTGGGCAGGTAAGCGTCTATTTTTTAAAAGTCAGCAACTACAGTTTTAGTAGCTGCTGACTTTTATTTTTTACATATCCGACTAAAGATTCTCTTTAATTTTGCCCTAACACTTAGCTTTTAAAGGAATTGTACACTTTCATGCATTAACCTGTGCGGTGCCATGCCACACACCTTGTGTTTCTACACAAACAGAAATTTCTGACAGGAGTGTAAAGATTTGCTCTACTATAGGCTGTGCATACAGGCCAACAAGTGACAACATGAAACCACATGACCACTCCACATTTTATGCAGGTGAAAAATGCAAGGTCCAGGTAGAAAGGTTTACAGTATAATGCATTTAATTGAACCCCATAATACCATAATCCTAAACTGAACCTTTTATAGTGCAGTGCACTATCCCTGACCCTCAGAGTTTCATCACATCTTTGCAATGTAGTGCAATCCAGTAACATTATGGGTATTAGCGTGTTGCAGTTTCAAACTAAATCTCTGCGCTTAGGATTAGAATAAGGTATGCAGGCCTCCCTGATAGACCCCCTAGAGCAGGGGTGTCAAACTCAATTTCATTGTGGGCCTCATCAGCATTATGATTGTCCTCAAAAGGGCCGGTTGTATCTGTAAGATTAGATGTCCAGTGCATCCCCTCCCCTTACATTAGATGTCAAGAGCCACCCCACCATCAGAAGTTAAGTCCCCTACTCTCCCTAACATCACAGTGCACCCTCCTTCCTTATGCTGCTGCTGGGAAGAAGCTGGATGCATTGCTTGAAAGCAGAAATTAGGGGTCTGGAGGAGGAACAAAGGAAGGCTGGAGCTCTCCTGCAGCTGCAGGAGAGGTGTGAGGGCCACATGAAATGGCCTGGAGGGCCGGATTCGGCCCGCCGGCCTTGTGTTTGACACCTGTGCCCTAGAGGGTTATTTTAGATAAATACAAAAAGGTGGGGTAAGTGGCGCTCCCTAGTAAGGGGGGTACTGTTAAGTGTAGGTACCCCAAACAAACAATACCATACCCCCTACCGCTGTGTGAATAAAGGTACAATATAACAAATAAATAAGTAAATGAATTATCCACTAGAAATTGATGCCCCCTTTAAATAGTGCAGAAGTGTATTGTACTATACCTAGTCACAACAAAAATGTGTAATTAAAAATGGTCATAAAGGTATTTGTAATATAGTAAAATAGTGAATCAATATGTGTCACCTTAATTTGTAATCACATGAAAAATATGTATTATGTGCATCTGTGTAAACTTATCATCAACCATAGACCGATAATCAAACAACTGTATATCCGCGCATTAAAAACAGTATCAAGTCCAAAAATAGACAAAACCAAACACAACCATACACAAATAGTGAGCCAGAAAAAATATATATAAAAATCATCCAAGTGGCAAAAAAGTTTTGTAATGAAGATCCGTGACTTATGTGTTCAAAGGTGATCTGGGTGACTTTGGTGCTCCCCCTTTGGGTCCCCACTCACTGACTCCTCATACCCCTGCAGGGGTGATAGGCATGTATGAATGCTGAATGGTCCCCCTAGGTGTTCCGTCACAGGTGGGCTCCAAACTGCAATCCTCCACTCAGTTCAGCTTCCGTTGTCACTTCGGAGGGTATCCACATATTATCCATAGATGGAACGTTTGTTGGCAGAGATAGGTTATAGCCCCATAGTGTAGTAGTTTTAAATTAAAGGTTTTATTAAAAACTTTAAAATCAAACAGAAAAAACACACTACAATATGGTAAAGAAAGCAGGAAGAGCCACCTCGCAGCGTGCAATCCAGCTGCATTCCAGGCTCCCTGCTTGCGTACCGGAATGACGCAGGTGCGTGCGTGCGTAGCCCCGCCTTACGCGTTTCGTCATCAAAGTTATCAAAGGCAGCCTTTGATAACGTCGCAAACTGTTACAGGTTGTTGAAAGAATACATTGCCTTCCACTTAATTTTATTAGCAGGATAAGCACTAGTTGTAAGATCAGTTGGCCAGTGGTGAGGGGCACATGGACATGCATAGGTACACTAATGCCGCGTACACACGATCGCACATTCCGACCACAAAATCCATTCCTTTTTTCCGATGGATGTTGGCACAAACTTGTCTTGCAAAAACACAGTCACACAAAGTTGGTCGGAAATTTCGAAGGTCAAGAACGCGGTGACGTACAACATGTACGACGGCACTATAAAAGGAAAGTTTCAAATCAAGTGCGCCACCCTTTGGGCTCCTTCTGCTAATCTCGTGTTTATCTCGTGTTAGTAGAAGTTTGGTGAGAGACGATTCGCGCTTTTCAGCCTTGTGCTTTTCAGATCGTTAACTGCTCTTCAGTTGTGCTTGTGGGTTTGTATCTGTTCTTCGGTGCATATTATTATTATTATAGTACGTATTTGATGTTCAGTGCATTCTTGTCTGCTTGTTTCTGATTTTCAGCTCGCTCTTCTCAGGCCTTTCTTTTTTTCAGTGCTTCCTTTTCGTTCTGACCAGCTGACCGTTTTGAAGCCATGTTACGGTTACGTACTCGTCATAGTTCGTGCTGTGCGGGGGCTTGGTGTTGGGGTTCTTGCTTTGACCCAAGCCCAGTTCATGAACAGGGTGGGGAGGAGTTCATGGACGAAGAATTGGTTGCTCCAGCATGACCAATTCTCTCACGTGCCTTTGTTGCGGGAGATTCGTGAGAATAATCCTGATGATTTCAGGAATTATCTCCGGATGACGGATCCCCTTTTTCACCCTTTGTTGGCTTTGCTGTTCCCTTATATTAACAGGCAGGACACCTGCATGAGGCAAGCCATCACTCCTGAACAGAAGCTAGTCGCCACGTTGCGGTACTTGGCGATGGGGAGAAGTCTGCAGGACATCAAGTTCTCCACAGGCATCTCCCCCCAGGCTCTGGGGATCATTATTCCAGAGACCTGTTCTGCCATTATTCAGGTCCTGCAGAAGGACTATATTAAGGTAAGATTTCTCCTTTAACATCACATTCTATGTATTTAATGTTTGCTAATGTATTGTATTTCTTTAATCATTCCCTAATTACCATGATTATAATATGCTGTGAATGTTCCCTTTGTTCTCATGCATGCTGGAAGCTTTAAACTTCCTTTTTTATCCTTCATGTATATTTGCCCTCACTAACCTCCCCAGCGTGCTATCCTGGGTCCATACACAGCTAGTCTAGTCACTTAACAATGTATTTTGGCAGCTTCATAGTAGTGCTTTACCCTAAACACCACCTAAAATGTGTACAAATGTTATTTGTGTCCTTAAATTCATGCAGAGTGTCAGAGGCTTTTTTTTTGGGTTCCCAAAATCATTTTGAACCCTCCCTCCCCCCCAACCACTAAGTCAACCGATACCAATCCTCTATCTGCTGACTTTGCCAAACCCATACACGCTATTGCCCCGTACACACGGTCGGATTTTCTGACGGAAAATGTGTGATAGGACCTTGTTGACGGAAATTCCGACCGTGTGTAGGCTCCATCACACATTTTCCAGCGGATTTTCCGACACACAAAGTTTGAGAGCAGGATATAAAATTTTCCGACAACAAAATCCGTTGTTGGAAATTCCGATCGTGTGTACACAAATCTGACGGACAATGTGCCACGCATGCTCAGAATAAATAAAGAGATGAAAGCTATTGGCCACTGCCCCGTTTATAGTCCCGACGTACGTGTTTTACGTCACCGCGTTCAGAACAATCAGATTTTCCGACAACTTTGTGTGACCGTGTGTATGCAAGACAAGTTTGAGCCAACATCCGTCGGAAAAAATCATAGGATTTTGTTGTCGGAATGTCCGAACAAAGTCCGACCGTGCGTACGGGGCATAAAACTACTTTATTTGTGGTCATATTTATGGATGAATTCACAAAAGCATGTAGTGAAAGGGCCTGCCTGAATACTTTCAAATGGTACTGTTTAAAGTTTTGTTCTCCTATTATCTTGATAGGTAATTGCATAATGTCAAAAAGTGCTTCAATTTGTACAGTGTATATTTATATTTTTGTATTATGACACTTCTTACTTGTCCATTGGGCTGCCAATAGTGTAAGTAAGGAGGGGCTGGCCAAAGTAACACACATTATGTATGCATTCAGCTCTCAATGAAGTGGAGAGGGTTACCTGTCCAAAACACACCCCCCCCCTGAAATTTTTACAATGGGCCATCAGAGGGGGTAAGGCATCTGATAACTGGACCTTCTCTTTTTGTCTTTAAATACTCCTTCAAATAAATGTTAATTTAGATTTTGGCCAAGAATGTTTGTGTCTTATCTGCTTGCAATGTTTATGTGCAAAATGACTAATTTTTTATTTCTTGTTTGACTCCACGGTTTCCTTCAACGACACAGGAATGGCAGACTCTGACATCCCAGTTTGCCCAGCGGTGGGACTTTCCCAACTGCGGAGTGGCAAGAGATGGGAAGCACGTCCACATCATCCCACCCCCCAACTCTGGGGCCATAATATTATAACTATAAGGGGTTTAATAGTATTGTGTTGTTGGCGGTGGTGTCAGCGACATATGAATTTCTCTATGTGGACTTGGGGAAGAATGGCCGGATGGTGGAGTCATCGCCCAGACCAAATTTTACAGACGGCTCCAGAATGGTGGCTTGGGATTGCCACCTGCGGAAGACAACGTGGAAGGACCCCCGTTCGTCTTTGTCGCTGATGAAGCATTTGGTCTAGGTGAACACCTGATGTGGCCATTCCCGATGAGGACCCTCACCCTGGAGCAGAGGGTTTTTAACTACCGGCTGGCCAGAGCCAGAAGAGTGGTGGAAAATGCCTTTGGAAAAATATTCCTCACTGAAATAAACATGGCAGAATATAAAATCAATCATATCGTTATGGCATGCTGCATATTGCATAACTTTTCAAGAAAAAATGTATCGAACTACTGAGGCCGGCTTATTACCAGATACAGCAAGCCTAACGGCTCTTGAAGCTGGCCATCCTGGCTTGCCCCCCCAAAGCGCCCGTGAAGTTCGTGAAAAGTATCTAGAGTACTTTGCAGATAGGGGGGCCATTGATATGCCACAAAATGGTTAACAAACATGTGAAATTTTTTATTTAAAGAGAAATAATATTTACTTTGATTTACTGCTTGTGTTTTTTTTAGCTGGCTCCTAGGTTATCCAATGGGCTTTTCTTTTTTCCCTATTTGTTCAATATTGCAAACGTAATTTTTTGGATACATGAGGTGACAATCTCTTCTTCAGAGAACTATTATGTTGTGGGTCTGCTACACACACACCTTGTTTTTGTTGTTAATGTATGTAATGCATTACTGATAAAAATATTCATAATTCAGGGCAGTGTTATTGGCACATATTGCTAAAAAACGGAAAATCCCTTTATGTTTTCTATCTCTCGATATTAAGAGGGCATTTGACACAGTATCCTGGCAATATATGCAATATTCATTACAAAAATGGGGTTTTGGACCCCACTTTTTAACATGGATCAAAGCATTATATAATAAACCCAAAGCCTATATAAAATATGCTGGATACAAATCTGAAGCCTTTAATATCGAAAGAGGTACCCGACAGGGTTGCCCATTATCTCCCTTATTATTTGCCCTTATACTCGAACCCATGGCCCAATACATCAGAACAAACCAAACTATAACTGGCATTGAAGTAGGAGGTATTACACACAAATTATGTATATTTGCAGACAATATATTACTTTTTCTATCATCACCACAGGTCTCTGGTCCTAACTTAATACCAGCTCTTGATGGATTTGCAGCCCTATCC
This sequence comes from Aquarana catesbeiana, assembly GCF_042186555.1. NCBI lineage: Eukaryota > Metazoa > Chordata > Amphibia > Anura > Ranidae > Aquarana > Aquarana catesbeiana. The sequence continues at coordinate 97,769,168 of NC_133334.1, read as the reverse complement.
GGTCTTATGATTAATCCTAAGAAATGCCTAGTGCTTAATATTTTACTCACAAACATGGAATTGATCCCGGCTAGGGCTGCACTCCCATTCACATGGGCAGAAAAATCAATCCCATATCTTGGAATTCATTTAACAGCATCTCATTCTGACTTATTCTCAACCAATTATCCTCCTGTATTAAGACAGATCACAAATCTAATAAAACAATGGTCGCAACTTCCTTTATCCTGGATAGGGAAGATTAATGCAATCAAAATGACTATTCTACCCAAATTGCTTTATCTATTCAGAGTCCTCCCTATTCCAATTCCTTCCTATTTTTTGAGAATAGTACAAAAAAGAGCAACTTCGTTTATATGGGGCTCTTCTAAACCACGTATACCTATACACACACTACATCTTCCCAAAAATAAAGGAGGCCTGGGATACCCTAATTTTACTAACTACTACAGAGCAGCACATTTGGCCAGTCTGTCCAAATACCATGCAAAACAGGAAATCCCATTATGGGTATTTATAGAGGCTTCAGAAAATGACCCTCTATTAATATCAAATTTATTATGGCTTGATCCTAAAGACCGCTTTAAAATTCATAATCCCATAACTAAACACTTCTTATCTCTCTGGGATAAACTAAAAACCAAATATCAGTTACAATCTCCACACAATCCTCTCCTTTCTTTTATCAGAAATCCGGCCTTTTATCCGGCATGGATCTACCCAAATTCTTTTAAAGCTTGGACAACATCAGGCATTCAGACACTAAATGACTTCATAGCATCTAAATCATTCCTTTCATTCCCATCGCTTAGAGAAAAATATGATCTACCAAACTCTGAGATATTTAGATATCTCCAAATCAAAAATTTCTATACACCATTCCTAAAGGGGGATACACCATTATCCCAATTATCCATTTTTGAATCAATCTGTACAAAAGATCCATTTGCTAAAGGTACAATTTCATCACTTTATAATCAATTATATGGAGTAGCAAAACTTAATAGACCCTCTTACGTTCAGAAGTGGGAGGAGGACCTGGGACGAACTTTAGAAGACACGGACTGGTCTAACATATGGCTCACATCTAAGTCATCTTCACCCAACATCTTAGCACTGGAGACAAATTATAAAGTCCTAACTCGCTGGTACCTTGTACCCGCTAGAGTGGCAAAATATTCACCTAATACCTCAGCTCTTTGTTTTCGAGGATGCCCAGAAATAGGCACATATTTACACATATGGTGGACGTGCCCAGTAATCCAAACCTTCTGGAAGGAAGTCTTCGTGATTGCATCTAAAATATTTAAAAAAAATAATACAACCAGATCCATATTTAACTTTACTTAATCTAAAACCGGAATGGTTAACACTCTCTCAATTCAAACTTATGATCCTACTAATAACGGCTACAAAACAAACAGTGGCCAAGGCATGGAAATCTCCTACATTGGTACTAGCAGAAACAATTCACAGAATGAATAATACAATGTCCCATGCTAAGATGGTAGCCATCGATCAAAATCAAATTCCAAAATTTGAAAAACTTTGGCATCCTTGGATAAAACAACAGTTCCTGTCAAACTTCAATGACTCTGTCCTGTTGCCATGGTAACAGATTAAATGACTTACAGAGACACCCATTCTAAGGCTTCAAAGAGAACTAAAAAGAATAATAAACTGACGAGCGGGACAACCTTGTGGACCATACCTCTACCTTTCAACCCTTTTTCTTCTTTCTCTTTCCTTTTCTCCACCTTACGATTAAAGCTCATTATCAGAATTTATTTGACCTATATACACTCTACTTGTAAACAATATGTATAGTAGGTATAAATCATTTAAATACCTACAAAAGTAACTAAGGAAATTATATATATCTTTAATTTAGGTTTACGTGAACCCAATGTTTAATATTTGAAATTTCATGATATTTACCTATATAAACCCTACTGTAAAACAATGAGCTTACTTTATAGGTCCTTGTAAACTTACTTTATGTATCTTTATAACATTGTATACTCAATAAACTTCTTTTGACAAGGAAAAAATATTCATAATTTTCAGCACCATGACTGAAATTTGTGGAGTCACGAAAATGTCTGCTGGCTACAAGTGGAACGAACAGAACTCGTTCACAGGCAGGTCCTATGTGGCCCGTGTATACCTTCTATTGTGGAAGCTGCTGCTCTGGACTGACACTGAGGAGGACAGCCGAGATTTTAATGAAAGATAGAGCTGCCCTGATCTGTCTGGTTTGCCTGGCTATCCTGGTCATCCTCCCCCTTTATTGTCAATCTTATTAGGACGTCAATACGATTGCGTGTCTGGTCTTTATTACAAGCTGATTCACAGCTTGCCGTCGGTAAGCATTCAATTTACCTGGTGGTGGATTTTTTCACGTGGTGTCACTGGAAGGATTTATTAGCTTCATTGCACTCTTTTGGACATCTTTTGAATTTATATTTGGACTTTATTATTTCACTGATGTGATATTTTATATTGTTTTATTTTCACATGGGTTGTGTTTAATATTTTTTCTTTCAATATTTATGTAGATTCCTCAGAGATCTATTTATAATTTACTTGTTTGCAGCGCGGTTCCTATTTACCCAGGAGTCACGAAAATGGCCTTATTGTGGCAAATTAAAAAGCACTGTGAGAGTTATTTACTAAAGGAAATTCCACTTTGCACTCCAAGTGCACCGCAAAAGTGCACTTGAAACTGCACTGAAGTGCACTTGTAGTGCAAAGTGGATTTGCCTTTAATAAATAACCCCCATTGTCACTGTAAACACCAACTTACTACAAAAACTGCTTTTGAGCATTGAAATAAGAAGTCACACATTGTTGAGTAGAAAACATTTTACTCAAAACACATTCACATGTGCGTTAGAAAAGAGTTTTTGAACAACCAACATCTTTGTTGTATAACTTTTTTTTGCCACATTAGAAATAGCCTTTTTTTGGTTAAACAGGCATGTTTGAAAACATAACATACACAACTCAGGTAGTTACAAAGTTCAACTTTGATAAAGTGAAGGCAATATCAGACAATAGTATGTCCAAACTGTGTTGATCTTGCCTTCATCAGATGGGGTGATGTCACCCCTGTAAAAGCCAAATTATGAAGATGCACACAAATTGTGATTCAAACTGGGGATTTCCCTCCTGATCCAATGCCTAATGTCAGCATGTGCTAGCTCCCATCATGATGGATCAATGGATGTGTTTTCTGGGTGCAACCTCTTCCTCTCACCTACTTGAGTTGCAAGGAAGGGGTTGCACCCACAAAACGTGTACATTGATATCCCCTAATGGCAGATAGCACATGTTGACACACCGTGTGCATCTTCAAAATTTGACTTTTAAAATACTTTAAAACTTGTTTTTAAAGCAAAAATACACAATAAAACGGTCCAATTTTTGTGTGTTTTATATTCTGCCTAAAACATCAATGATGTTCTTCATTTTTTGTTGAACATCATTGATGTTTTCCTTTATATTTTCTAAATCACGATTGCACCTCATTATCTCCACGATGAGGATCTGGGCACTTTCTCTTGTTGAAATGAGATTCTTCTTTCACAACATCCACATCACCTAAAATAAAAATAACACACCATGTATTATAAATATGCAGGCATACATCTATTACCTGAAGCTGTGGTCTCAGACACTCACCTGTTGTGGTGACTATTTTGCCCACTTCATAAACCTCTCCTTCCTCCACATCCTCTGCTTGTGGTTTTGGGATTTCCTCTTCTTTAGGAGTTGGGGGGTCCCTGGTCTCCTCTGATGTCCCGAGTCTTTTCTCCCCTATGTGAATAAAAAAAAGGTATACTTAGCACACAGATATTTGATGGCAGAAATAGGAATAAGAAACATTGCTTGGAAGTGTCGTACAATTGTCTGTTTTGGCAGAGTTCCAAGCTGAAGAAATTTTTATTTCCTTTCTAAAGCTGGAATACTTACCTTTTTTTGTTAACGTTTCACATATGGAGACACCCCTAGTATCCACTGGAGCACCTGTGTCGAACACCCTAAAAAGTTTGTTCTGGTGTCCCACACTAGTGCTCCTGCGTCCAGATGTGTAAACAGCTGCTGAGTGTCCTCTCCTTACACTGAATCAAGTTTCTATTTCATTCTAGTTACAAACCCATCTAGACAACAAACTTATTTTAATACAAATAGGCCTGAACAAATGTAGTTAACCTGTATCTGACAAAAACATCTTATAAGTGGGCGAACAAACAATGTTTCCTACAACTGATTACTGTGCCCATGAACATGAAAGTTGCCATTTTAAACTGTACAACAGTAAAGAAAAGCACATGGAGCAGCATGCAAGTAATAATAATAATAGGAACACACGACAACTACTTACTTTTTCGAAGCACTTTCCTGATCCTTCTGTGCTGATCGTGCTCCCTCAATTTCAGGTCTGACCAGCGTTTCCTCAATTGATCCTTGGATCATCATACCCCAAAATTCCTGTGCAGACTTTTCAAAACTTTAGCCATGATCTTGGCCTTTCTCACATTTGGGTTTAGGTAACATCCATACTTCCCATCATAGGCGGCCCTCTTCAAGATATCCACCATCTCCACCATCTCTACAAAGGCCATAGTTGAGGCCTTAAATCTCCTCCGGGATCAGGACGTTTGTGGCTCCGGGCTTTCGTCGTTGCTGTTCTCCTCTGCATGCACCTGCTGTGTTTCCGCTGTGTTCTCTAACCACTGTGCCGAAAGAAAAGGGGTGGGGAATATACTAGAAAGAACATCAGGGGCAGGCAGAGTTTCACGCATGCGCAGTGTATATAAAGCGTAACACGCGTGCGTCGTACGTACGATCTGTGAGCGGAGGATGGAGTAGCGGAAGCGACGATTGTTATAACAAAGGTACAATTTTAACTTGGTGCATCAGTATCCTATACTGCTTATAGATTGAGGCCTATATTGGGTCAAGATTAGGAGAGTTTCACCTGACATTAGGGTTTGTCTTGTGTTGTGTCTTGCAGAGAAAATGGATGGGTTCAAAGACCACAGCTTCCTCCCAATATTCATTGATAAATACAGGGAGCTGCCCTGTCTGTGGCAGGTGAAACACCTGCATTATAATAACAAAACAAAGAGGCAGGCAGCGATGGAGAAACTGCTGGAGTTGGTGAAGCAGCAGATCCCCACGGCAACCATCCCCTATTTTAAAAAAAATTTGGTGGCCTGAGGAGCACATATAATCGTGAGCGTACTAAGGTCCAGAAATCCATTAGATCAGGAGCAGCAGCAGATGACATTTATGTCCCCTGGCTGTGGTACTATGAGAGACTTCATTTTCTGGCAGACCAGACTGAAGTCAGGGAATCCCTCTCAACCCTTCCCTCTATGCTTTCTTACACCCCAGCTGAGGCTTCCGACGCCCACCCTGGGCCTTCCAGCCAGGAAGAAGTGGAGGAGCCCAGCTTGAGCCAGGTATAGCATTGTTCAACATATTTCTTGTCCTAAAATAAATGATGTTAAATAGATGTTATTATTGATCACTAATTGCTGATTTAATAAATATATCAATAACAGTAGTAGCCAAAAAGGTTTGGCACAAGAATGAAAAATGCTGGGGTCAGAATAATAGTCTTTTCTATTTATTAACATTCAATTTGCAACAGTCATGAGCTAAAAATTGTGTGTGATTGATGAACAATAAACTAAAACTATGTAACTTTTTCATACACAGGAAAGTCTCAGCCAGGAGGAGGCTGTGGAATGTGTCAGCCAGGAGGAGACTGGGGAATATGGCAGCCAGGAGGTGGTGGGGGTAAGTGGCAGCCAGGAGGTGGCCGGGCCCAGTAGGAGCCTCAAAGAATCGCAGGTCACTCCCCTCCGCCTTCCAACCAAAAGGGCCAGGAAGGGGAGTAATGTGGAGGAGGCAGCACTCAGGCTGATTAGGGAGGCTAATGAGGCCCTCAAAGCCAACCCCACTCTCCAAGAGGCCTTTGCATGCATGACTGCATACAAAATGCAGCAAATGGAGAAGGGTCAATGCCTCTTGTGTGAGGAACCTATGGTGATCACCGAAAATAAGGGGTTGAGGGGCCAACTCAAAACCAAAACACACCTGTGTGAGTTGGACCATCCTCCTCCTCCTCCACCTCCTGCCACACCTCCAACACCACAGCCACAGCCTGGAAGGAAGCCTGGAAGGAAGACAAAAATGTGATGGCCTGAGTTCAGTCTGGTCTGGCAAAAGATGCAGGCTGTGGTATGACCACAGACTGGGGACATAGATGTCATCTGCTGCTGTTCCTGATCTCTTGGAGTCCTAGACCAGATTGGGCTCACTATTATATGGACTCCTCAGGCCACCAATTTTGGCTGCCAAATAGTTGATGTGTGCCCTTCAGTAGTTTCTCCAGCGTTGCCTTCCTCTTTATTTTGTTATGATCCAGAATAAATGGCTATTTTTTAATGAAATACTTGCCTATGTGTTTTACTTCAAAAAGGACAGTTTGTTTGTGAGTAGGCAGGTACATTTCAAAATACAATGTCAAATTAACAAGGGACACCAACACTAACCTCCTTGAGGTTAAAAAATACATGATAATAATGGTGGTAACTTGATAATAATGGTGGTAAAATGAGAAATAATATTATGGAGATCACTATAAAAAGCAAAAACAATAGGAGATCTTGATAAATATATATATATATATATATATATATATATATATATAAACTAAAATTCTAAACATTATTACATTATTATGGAGATCTGAGGAAAAAAATAAATAATATTATTCAGGAGATCACAAGAAATAATAAAGAAATCAGTTTGTAAGAACTCTGTGAATATCAGCAGCAAAACAACTTCATTATTCAAGCATTATAAAGAAGAAGAGAATGCGCTGCATTAAAAGATTTAAAAATTTGCAGCGTGAGGAATGTGCTATCTCCATTACAAACGCTAGTTTTACCAGAACGAGCACTTCTGTCTCATACAGGTACTTGATTCAGAGCATGCGTGGTATTTTGTGCGTCGGAATTGGCTACACGCGATCGGATTTTGTGGTCGGAGAATTTGAGATCCAGATTTCAAATTTTGTGTGTCGGATATTCCAATGGAAATAGTCTGATGGAGCCTACACACGGTCAGAGTTTCCGACAACAAGCTCCGATTGCACATTTGCCGTCGGAAAGTCCGACCGTGTGTACGGGGCATAAGCATTGTGCCTGGCTGTGCATATGTTCATGTGTGCACCTTACAGCATGGGAAAGCATTCATGCCTGATATTAGTGGTGGTGCCAAACTGACTTTAAGGCTCAGTTCTTTGCAGCATCATTACTGAATGGTCTTCATCTTTGCTCATTTCATTAAGCTGATCTGTGACCTGTAAATGCTTACTGTTATTGACCTAGCTATTGTTTCTGACCTTCCTATGGACACCTTTGTGCTTGCATACCTGACCTTCTGATACTCCATTGTTGGCCTTGGATTCCCATCCTGTCCCTGTCTGCCAATGTTATACCTCATTGCCTGAAGGTTACTAATCTCAGTCTGTCTCCTAGTCTTGATCCCAACTGTTGTATTGTATCTCACTATTTGCCAGTTATCAAATTTGGTTTGTCTTCTGTCTTCATCTCTGTCTGATGTATCCTGTTCCTCCACTTCAACTTACTTCTTGATGTACTCTAATCTGTTGATTATTTGACTATAGCTGTGGTTCCAGCACTATAATTTCTGAGATTCCAACTACTGGTCAGACACCTCTGATACACTCATGCCCATCCAATGCTCCGTGCACTACCTGTCACACTTCTATGAGAGCTTGGACTGGAGAAGCAAGAGAGGCCAGCTTCATCACTTTGTTTTTTTCAACACATATGTAGCACTGATATGTTTAATAAATTCAGAAAATGTGTCTACCTTGCAGTAAGGGGATGGGAAAGAGATTTATTTGCACATACCAAGTGTTGCATCTGATTTGAATCTCTTCTCCAGATTTATATGCAGCTGTGTTGTGGTAACATGGGCATTGATCTTCAGGAATGCATCCTCCTTTCTCATCAGACACCAGCCCAGGTGGACAAACACACCCTGGGACACATCTACTTAAATACTAAAAAAAACACAAACAATATAGGAAAATTACACTGATGGATAGTACAATAGCAACTGAATATTAGGTTAAAGCAGTAGTAAACTGCTGCATTTACAAAAAAAATAAAAAATCCAAACCCCCTGCAAGGCAATGGCATAATGTGCTAGTATGCATTGCATACTAGCACATTATGAAATATTTACCTTAGAACAAAGCCCTCCATCGGCATGCTGTTACCGCTGATAGGGCTTCCATCTTACCCTGGTCTTCCTTCTGGGAGCCCACGTGGGAGCCCTCGACTCTGGCACGGAGCTCTGAAGGTCCAGAACAGTATGCTGGGCCTTCAGAGCATAGCCGGTGATGTCACCAGCTGCATCCAGTGTGAATATCTACTAAACACCACATGTTTATGAGATATTCACTATACCTACAGAAAAGCCTTATTATACTAATACAGTACAAGTAAGTACAAGTTTAAAAAAATGGGTTTACTACCGCTTTAAAGGTTTAAAAAAATATACAGCTTTTAAGGGTCAATCTAACCAAATTGATATCATCAATTGTTGTAGATGTGGAAGCTTAAGCCAATCATAGATGGTTTGAATCTCGGGCAGTTCAGCAGGAACTGGCCATGATTTGAACTATGAATGAGCAGGCTGAATGTAGCCAGGTTGATCAACTTGGGTACAACTAGCCTGCCCAAGTTTACATGTGATCATTTCATGTGGCTGTTATAGCCTCTAGCAGTAATTATTGTGTTCTCCCGGTGGGGATGGCTTCCCCCGCTGGGAGAAAACAATGGCTCAACAGGAGGGCTTCCCCTGTCAACACCGTCTGTCAAGCCGTGGTTGCAGGAAAGAAATTTGCTTCATCTACAGCTGACCTTAAAACCCCCTGACAATTTCTTGGGGACTCTATTGATGAGATCTCTAATCTTAAATTCTTTAGTCTACATACCTGCTGTGAACAATATGAGCAAGGGCAACTTTTTCTGTTAAAATTTTTTTACTTCTTGCTATGGGGAATGCAGTAACAGGAGCTTGGATACACAAAGGTGGGTAGAAATACCTCAAACTTCCAGGCAGACTGACCCTTTAAAGTGGTTGTAAACCCTCCTCTACTACTTTAGCTCATCTTAATCTAGATCGCTACCTGTGAAAGTACACTTACAGTTGTGTTTTCGATATAAATCGTCCTTCTATGTGCTGTGACGTCGCCCGTGCTTGCGCACTATGTATCTCCTTTAACGGCACACAATGCTTGCCGTGTCATCATCTGACACTCAGAACGGCACAGAGCGAAGCCTCGCGAAGCTGCAGCATGATCCCCCTTGTGACTATATAAGAAGATATGGTGCATGCGTGAGATTTCGGCAGGGAAACTAAGGGCGGAAATGACGTCCACAAAGGCTTCAGCATACAGGAGGAAGAATGGCGCGGGCGATACCCGGAAGAGCCAGAAGAATAAAACTGATAAAAAAGGTATCTAGAAAGCTTGTTTTGGACAACTTAATATATCTATCGTTTAGCAAGGTTTAACAGAATTTATATATTAGAAAAAACAGCAATAAGTTACGGGGTTTACTTCCTCTTTTATCAAAGTCAAAAGAGCTCCACGGACAAACACAGAGTAGAATGCCACAATGTATTACAAAATTAAATACTCACACAATGCATGTCCAGAGTTTGACAGCTTTTAGCACATTCTGCTCCAGTATTAGTAGTACTGCAATTAACAAATATCATTGGAGGTGCACATGCTAAAAAAAAAAAAGTATAAAGGCATCAGTTTATTATAAAAGTTCCTACACAAAGGTATTAGGATTTATCATACAGAACTGTGTTTTTCAGTGTTTAGGTATACACCCTCAAGTATGAGCCTAGAATATTTGACACCTGGGGCATATTTTTTTCCTCTAACACCCTCTGCTCTATATAAGTCATTGTCATTAATAGTTATTAAATGAAACAAATTATAATTGTAATGGCCAGAAAATGAACTCAGAAAGTTAAAATTGGTGTGCCCTTTTAATTGCTAGTCAGTATAAAAGTGCTTCATCACACTGGATGTTGATGTTCTGTCTCCATTTATGTTGATACTGTTTTATTAAGTTTCAAACAATCTTAAACAATAATAAATAAACACAGGCAAAGAATAACACAGTTCCAATGAGTGTACAAGTATACATTAAGATCGGAAGAACAATAAAAGAGCATGTATCACATAAGCAGAATCAATTATATGTCATTAAGGCATGGAGAAATAAGCGAAGTAATCGTATATCAAGTAACCAGTAGTCCCACTAAAAACAATGGTGTATAAAAAAGAAAAAAACAAGGCTCAACATATATGGCCTGAAAATGTGTTGGCACTACCAGTAAAATCAGCATAACTTTATAAAGGTAAGAAAGAAGGTGTAGAAAAGAAAAAAAATAAATAAATAAATAAAATAAATAAGGGGGGAGGGGTGAGGGGAGAGAGAAGGAAAGTGGGGAGAGGGTATAGCAAGCTACTCATGAGAGGGCACAGGGGAAACAGCATTAGCTGTATCTGATACAAAATAATCAAAATCAGAGGAGAACCAGAAGTGTAACCAAACAGTCCACATAATAGTATGGGACTCACTTTTATCAGCATCCCATGCTACCATCCGTTCTATATGTTCGATCCTGTCCACTTCATAGGCCCAATCAGCTAGAGAGGGGACCACCGGCTGACGTCAAGATCTAGCAATAACAGACCGGGCAGCTGTCAGAAAATAGCGAATTAGGCTCTTTTTGATTTGCTTGTAGGATCCCGGCAACATAGATAGGACCATTAAGTGGGGTTCATTGGGATGTTTGTCTCCTACAAGTTTGTCATAGAGATGGAGAAGCTTATCCCAAAAGGGGGTAACATGTGGGCATGTACCCCAAATGTGTGTCATGTGCTTGGGGCCTGCAAGCATCCCAAAAAAAGTCATTTAAAACTACTCGTGGCTATTAATGAATTGCCGGTCCGACAATACACCTAGAAGTTCATTGATAAAAATGGCATGGGAATTCCCCACAGGGGAACCCCGAACCAAAATTAAAAAAAAAAATGATGTGGGGGGTCCCCCTACATCCCCACAACCAGCCCTCCAGGTCTGGTATGGATATTTAGGTGAACCCCGCGCTAAAATTAGAAAAAAAAACGGCGTGGGGTCCCCCCAAAACTCCATACCAGACCCTTATCCGAGCACGCAACCTGGCAGGTCGCAGGAAAAGAGGGGGGGATGAGAGAGCGCCCCCCCTCCTGAACCGTACCAGGCCACATGCCCTCAACATTGGGAGGGTGCTTTGGGGTAGCCCCTCAAAACACCTTGTCCCCATGTTGATGAGGACAAGGGCCTCATCCCCACAACCCTGGCCGGTAGTTGTGGGGTCTGTGGGCAGGGGGCTTATCAGAATCTGGAAGCCCCCTTTAACAAGGGGACCCCCAGATCCCAGCCCTCCCCCCTGTGTGAAATGGTAAGGGGGTACAAAAGTACCCCTACCATTTCACTAAAAAGTGTCAAAAATGTTAAAAATGACAAGAGACAGTTTTTGACAATTCCTTTATTTAAATGCTTCTTCTTTCTTCTAGTTTCCTTCATCTTCTTCTTCTTCTTCTGGTTTTTCTGGCTCTTCTGGTTCTTCCTCCGGTGCTCTCGTCCAGCATCTCCTATACGGCGTCTTTTTCCCTTCTTCTCCTCAGGCCGCTCCGCATCCATGGCATGGGGGGAGGCTCCCGCTCTTCTCTTCATCTTTTTCTCTTCTTCATCTTCTTCTCTTCTTCACCTTCTTCTCCAGGCCGCTCTGCACCCATGCTGGCATGGAGGGAGGCTCTCGCTGTGTGACGCTTCTCCTCTTCTGACGGTTCCTAAATAACGGGGGGTGAGGCCACCAGGTGACCCCGCCCCCCTCTGACGCACGGTGACTTGATGGGACTTCCCTGTGGCGTCACGGGGAATGCCACAGGGAAGTCCCGTCATGTCCCCCCTTACCATTTCACACAGGGGGGAGGGCCGGGATCTGGGGGTCCACTTGTTAAAGGGGGCTTCCAGATTCCGATAAGCCCCCCGCCCGCAGACCCCCACAACCACCGGCCAGGGTTGTGGGGATGAGGCCCTTGTCCTCATCAACATGGGAACAAGGTGTTTTGGGGGGCTACCCCAAAGCACTCTCCCAATTTTGAGGGCATGTGGCCTGGTACGGTTCAGGGGGTGCACTTTCTCGTCCCCCCCTCTTTTCCTGCGGCCTGCCAGGTTGCGTGCTCGGATAAGGGTCTGGTATGGATTTTTGGGGGGACCCACGCCGTTTTTTTTCATTTTGGTGCGCGGTTCCCCTTAATATCCATACCAGACCTGAAGGGCCTGGTATGGAATTTAGGGGGACCCCCACATCATTTTTTTTTTTTTAATTTTGGCCGGGGTTCCCCTTAATATATGTAAAAAGATCTATCCCTAGGGAGGTCTATAGGTTAGACGTCCCTGGGATAAAACAACCGTATGTTGCGCTGGTTGATATTAAGTTCTGCAATAAACTCATGTAGAGAATCAATGTCACCCACCCACACGACCAGCACGTCATCGATGTACCTCAGCCACGTATGCATGTGGCCGAGGTACAACGAATGGCCAAACACCTCCTCTTCCTCCCAACACCCCAAATGGAGGCACGCGTAGGCAGGTGCCCACGCTGCCCCCATTGAGGTACCTTTAATCTGTTGATAGAATTTTTTGGAGAACTGAAAGAAATTGTTGTTCAGTGCAAATTCCAAAAGTTCAATGAAAAATTCATTTTGAGGCCCGAATTCTGGAAAATTATTTTCCAAGAATCCTTTAACTGCTGCTATTCCCCAGTTGTGTGGTATCGATGTATATAATGACTCTACATCGATACTTACCAACCATGCTTCCTTTGTGATTCTCAGATCTGCGACTTTGGCCAGCACATGGCGTGTGTCCTCTACGAATGATTTTAATTCGTTTACCATAGTTTTTAATAGGGAATCCAGGTATTTTCCTACTCTGTCCAGGGGTCCTCGGATGGCGGACACAATTGGTCTCCCTGGAGGTTTACCGCTCCCCACCTTACGAGAAGATCCCAGTCATCTAGTGTATTTAGATCAATTATATCCCCGGGGACCACTCCTGCTCAGCACTCCCGACATAGATTATATAATCAGTTTTGATTTATCAATAATAATCATAGAGGCAATTAGCCACCGGGACTGTTAGGCAGAAGTGGATCACTTCAGGCGCCTGCATTGTATGTTATCTGTTGGTTGTTATATGTGAGTATTGTTAGTCTGCATGTTTGTCACCTGTAACTTTGATACATTGTCTGTAATGTTATACATTTAAGGTATCATTCTTTTAATGATGTGTTGTCAGAGGACTTGAGGTCATCAACCTTAATGGAAAGCAACATAATGTTTTTATATCAGTGAGTTTGGTGAATATAACCACAATAAAATTTGATTTTTTTATAATCTCGTAGAGTGCCCTTTCTGACCAAAAGTAGCTGTTTTATCCCAGGGACGTCTAACCTATAGACCTCCCTAGGGATAGATCTTTTTGCATATATATGCAATTGGCTACGGCCAGAACCTCCAAATTGGAGGAGCGGTAGAGAGCAAATCGTTACTTCATTTTACCTTCAATAGAGAGTGAATTATTTTATGGTCACCTTTGCAGTTTTTGCAGTTTCTAGTTACATGTTTATCTTGGGATTCTAGTTGATCCAATCTGACCATACTTCACCTCTAACCAACTCGTACCCCTGACACATATCATATTTCATCCATGTTTAAAAATCTAATTAAATTTATACTAGTATTTAGAGAACTCTTTTGAGAAATGGCATTTATTTTGGGGGAGGATATTGACAGAGAAATAAAGGAAACCTTTGAAGGGGACACATTACAATCCCTGAATAAAACTGAGGAAATTAGGGAAGGATTTAAGGAACATAAAAAACTTTTGATAAAGCACCTGAACAGGAAATGGGACCTCTCATTTTTAGAAACATATATTCAACATAAAATAGTCCCTAGAGGACTAAGAGACAAGACCATCCCAGCCGAGCATTTACATAACGATAGATTCCTTCCGAAATGGAAGGAACTATGTATCAATCATGGTATAGCAGTTATGACCCTAATAGTGGAAGAAGAAAAAATCCAAATGACAGAACTCAAAAATAAAATAGAAGAAAGCGCCAAGGGGCTAGACTTATTAAAAGAAGAGGAAGAGTTTTCCATGCAAAATTAACTTTTAAAAAAAGAAATAGAAAAAGTACAACAAAACTTGAAAGCAACTAAACAATCAAAATATAGAAGAGATACCCTGGACTTCGAAAGAGACCAGGCCTTTGACTTAACAATTAGAAGAGGGAGGAGTGGCTCAACACGAAGAGGATCTAGATCTCAGTCACGTAATAGACGAGATAGATCCCCTTCCTCAGTAGAAGAGAATAGCAATAATAAAACAGTGACTTTTTTAGAGGAGGAGGGGGTGGAAGAAAAAGTAACAAACACCCCCTTAATGAGCAACTCATCCCAAAAGAAACAAAGCGAAAACAAAAAACAGCGAGGGAACAGCCCAAGGCAACAAACGGGTGGCTCACGGACAAGGAGCCAAAACCGTTAAGAGCTATATCTAATGACGTCATGTCAGGAGAGGACAGGACTGTCATTAATTTATCCTCATTTCCCCTAGCTAAAAGACACATTCAACTATTACAACATGGAATGACTTTCTCACCAGTAAGCTCCATGGACGAATTTACCGTCTACAAAGACGTGGTATTATACCTAAGAAAAGTATTTTTTAGATCATTATATGAACAAGACGGACCCATGGAACTTAATAATGGTGACCTTGATGAGGATGATCAAAATGCGATTGACATCCTCAACTCTTTACTAGAGGAAAATGAAAATCCACAAACAATAAATTCCCCAACTAGGAGATCAGCAAATTTAAACATAAGATCTACAAAAATGCCATCGTTAGGTAAAAATAAATGGCTGAGTATGTTCGTAGAAATGGTCCAGGCAGATTTGGAAGAAATTCCTTGGAAACAGATAGGTCACGACAATCTCACCCCAACAGAACGTCAAGCGTTAAAGGAACTCAAAGAGGCAAAACAAGTCATGATTAAAAGGAGTGACAAGGGCGGTAACATTGTCCTTATGGACGATGAAGACTATGAAAGAGAAGCCAAGCACCTCCTGGGAGACCTTAACACTTATCAAAAACTAGATCATGATCCTTTCCCGGGGGTGGTACGAGAACTGAACAGCAAGTTGGATGATGCAGTGGAGGCGGGTCTACTAACGAAAAAGGAGTTTGAATATCTCTCAGTAGATGACTATAATATCCCCACCTTCTACTGCATCCCAAAAGTTCATAAATCCCTGGAAAAACCTCCAGGGAGACCAATTGTGTCCGCCATCCGAGAACCCCTGGACAGAGTAGGAAAATACCTGGATTAAAAACTATGGTAAACGAATTAAAATCGTTTGTACAGGACACACGCCATGTGCTGGCTAAAGTTGCAGATCTGAGAATCACAAAGGAAGCATGGTTGGTAAGTATCGATGTAGAGTCATTATATACTTCGATACCACACAACTGGGGAATAGCAGCAGTTAAAGGATTCTTGGAAAATAATTTTCCAGAATTCGGGCCTCAAAATGAATTCCTCATTGAACTTTTGGAATTTGCACTGAACAACAATTTCTTTCAGTTCTCCGAAAAATTCTATCAAGAGATTAAAGGCACCTCAATGGGGGCAGCGTGGGCACCTGCCTACGCGTGCCTCCATTTGGGGTGTTGGGAGGAAGAGGAGGTGTTTGGCCATTCATTGTACCTCGGCCACCTGCATACGTGGCTGAGGTACATCGATGACGTGCTGGTCGTGTGGGTGGGTGACATTGATTCTCTACATGAGTTTATTGCAGAACTTAATATCAACCAGCGCAACATACGGTTGACCTACACATACGACCAGCACAAACTGTCTTTTCTAGACCTGACCATCAAACTTTAAGATGGTAGAGTGAGTACCTGTACCTACCGTAAACAGACGCGGCAAACACGCTACTCAGGGCAGACAGCCACCATCCTCCCTGGCTTAAAAATTGAATCCCTACAGGACAGTTCATAAGAATAAAGCGAAACTGCTCTGATACTAAAGATCTCATTATGGAGTCAATAGAACTATATAAAAGATTCCGGGAAAGGGGGTACTCCCATCGTCAGATCCGTAAAGCGAAACAAAAAGCGGCAGCACGAACTAGAGAAAGCCTACTAACTATGAATCAAATATATGTACCATCAAAAATAACAGAACCAAGCCCCGTGAGACTCATCACTACTTATGGAGCACAATGGGGCTCCGTACATAAAGCATTAGAAAAAAACTGGAATGTCCTACTAAAAAACAAAAACATAGTGAAAATAGTAGGGGAGAGACCCAAGATGGTAGCCCGGAGGTCAAATAGTATAGGGGACATACTTATACACTCAGAATTCACTAAACAATAAAATTCTACTTCGCTGTCTAAATTCCCACGTAGCAGGGGTATGTTTCCGTGTACAAAGTGTCAGATATGCCCATTCGTTGAAAGAACAGATACGTTTAGGGATGCAAAAGGAGAAAAAGAATATGAAATCAGGGAGCTAATAAACTATTCCACCTCAAAGATGGTATACATGATTACTTGTCCATGCCCAAAAATTTACATAGGGAAGACCAAAAGGCCCCTCAAGGTTAGAATAGGGGAACACATGAGAGATATTAAAAAGGAAAGGGAGAGAATGCTGAAGGGGGGGCAAAAAGAGAAAAAAGAAGAACGGCCAGTAACCAAACATTTTGCACAACACCATCATGGTGAAACAGAAGGCCTAAAAGTAAAAGGTATATACGTTTTGAAGTTACCAGAGAGAAGAGGGGACTTTGATTGTATTCTTTTACAAAAAGAAAAATGGTGGATATATACCCTGAAATCTTTAGCACCCCTCGGTATGAACCCTGAG
Organism: Aquarana catesbeiana; assembly: GCF_042186555.1. Lineage (NCBI taxonomy): Eukaryota > Metazoa > Chordata > Amphibia > Anura > Ranidae > Aquarana > Aquarana catesbeiana. The sequence goes on along the minus strand of NC_133334.1, from coordinate 97,752,027 downwards.
GTAAACTTACAACAATTTTTAAGCCAATGAAATGGCTTAGAATTAAAACAATATCTCCTGGTAATGTACACTATTTACAAATTTAGTCTGCTAAAACCCCCCCCCCTTAAATTCCTTCCCTCCCTGTCCTTCCTTCCCCTCCCCCTCTCATCATTCCTTCCCCTCCCCCTTCATCCCTTCCTTTTCTTTTCCCCTTCTCCCCCCCCTTTTTCCTCCCCTCACCCCCCCCTTTCTCTATACCCCCCCTCTTCCCTCTCCTACTTGTTTATGGCTAGGGGTCACTCTTTATGGGCTCTCTGGCTAACATTGAGCCCTTCTAGCCTGCCACCAGTTTCCCCCAAAAATGTATGACAATGACCACAACCGAGGGACCTAACTAACCCCATGATTTATCTTTCTTTATATTTTGCCTATTTTTGTGATCTCCCTTAGATATAAAGCAGTAATTGTATCAGGTCCCCTATAAAATCCCCCATTAAGCAAACCGCAATATTAAGATCTAAAATGCCTAGTGCTTTCTTAATTGGAAATGTATAAAGTAACAAAAGAACTGTTAACTACAAGCAAATAAGAAAAGTACTGCAATATTGAAACACAAAGTAAACATGGAAATGTCACAGATGAACAAAAGACAATCACCCAAGCTGTCATTTAAGTTTGTCCTTAACTTTTTCTGAATGAAAATAAGAGAAGGAGGAGCGATCAAACCCGGATTTACTATAAAGGAGAGGTGGGGATCAGCCCCCTGAACGTCCAGTTGAAGCTACGTAACCCATATGTTGCGAAACGCGTCGACGTAAGCCACATGCAGGGCTGCCGTGTTAGTGATCCCCGAAGCACCGCTCGGTAGCGGAGGAGCTGTGTAGTGATGACTTACCGCACATGAAGTGACAGTGCGAGTGGAGTTGATAGTAAGCTGAGCACAAGCCAAAACTGAATGGGAGCATCGTGGAGCTGTGAGCGATTAACCGCCTGACGATCACCCTATCTACTTGTAAACGATCAGTTACACAGTGCAGCAGGATAAGCGATAGCCTGACCATCGTGATTCAACACTCATTAGCAGCTGCTTTACTATCCAAGCGCTAATAGTCGGGAAAGGCAAGGAGCCTGCTTCATCCCTGAAACACCAGAGTCTGCACAAGAAGGGAAGCTGATAATGTAATAACAAACATTTATCTTATTCAGTCCACAGCATCCCGTTTCCATTAATGTGACTGATGTATATAGAAAACCCTGTTTGATCTGTGGGCTATGCTAAGCTTTTGAAAGATCAGAGAAATAAGGGACTACTAACTCAGTGTCTTTACTATTACTGAACACTCGCATGCACGCAAGTGCCTATAATCGTTATCTGATTAACCTGACTTTAACTGTGATCTGAATCCAAAGCAATTCCTCGCATCCCTACATCCAGATTACATTAACATCAATGGAATAGTTTAAAGAGGACTTTTCAACAAATCATTGAGGACCCTATACAGATTCAGTTACCATAGCTTCTTTTTATTGCTTCACTAACCGCCCCATTTACCGCTCCCCACCTTACGAGAAGATCCCAGTCATCTAGTGTATTTAGATCAATTATATCTCCGGGGACCACTCCTGCTCAGCACTCCCGACATAGATTATACAATCAGTTTTGATTTATCAATAATAATCATAGAGGCAATTAGCCACCGGGACTGTTAGGCAGAAGTGGATCACTTCAGGCGCCTGCATTGTATGTTATCTGTTGGTTGTTATATGTGAGTATTGTTAGTCTGCATGTTTGTCATCTGTAACTTTGATACATTGTCTGTAATGTTATACATTTAAGGTATCATTCTTTTAATGATGTGTTGTCAGAGGACTTGAGGTCATCAACCTTAATGGAAAGCAACATAATGTTTTTATATCAGTGAGTTTGGTGAATATAACCACAATATAATTTGATTTTTATATAATCTCGTAGAGTGCCCTTTCTGACCAAAAGTAGCTGTCTGTTTTATCCCAGGGACGTCTAACCTATAGACCTCCCTAGGGATAGATCTTTTTACATATATATGCAATTGGCTATGGCCAGAACCTCCAAATTGGAGGAGCGGTAGAGAGCAAATTGTTACTTCATTTTACCTTCAATAGAGAGTCAATTATTTTATGGTCACCTTTGCAGTTTTTGCAGTTTCTAGTTACATGTTTATCTTGGGATTCTAGTTGATCTAATCTGACCATACTTCACCTCTAACCAACTCGTACCCTTGACACATATCATATTTTATCCATGTTTAAAAATCTAATTAAATTTATACTAGTATTTAGAGAACTCTTTTGAGAAATGGCATTTATTTTGGGGGAGGATATTGACAGAGAAATAAAGGAAACCTTTGAAGGGGACACATTACAATCCCCGAATAAAACTGAGGAAATTAGGGAAGGATTTAAGGAACATAAAAAACTTTTGATAAAGCACCTGAACAGGAAATGGGACGTCTCATTTTTAGAAACATATATTCAACATAAAATAGTCCCTAGAGGACTAAGAGACAAGACCATCCCAGCCGAGCATTTACATAACGATAGATTCCTTCTGAAATGGAAGGAACCATGTATCAATCATGGTATAGCAGTTATGACCCTAATAGTGGAAGAAGAAAAAATCCAAATGACAGAACTCAAAAATAAAATAGAAGAAAGCGCCAAGGGGCTAGACTTATTAAAAGAAGAGGAAGAGTTTTCAAGGCAAAATTAACTTTTAAAAAAAGAAATAGAAAAAGTACAACAAAACTTGAAAGCAACTAAACAATTAAAATATAGAAGAGATACCCTGGACTTCGAAAGAGACCAGGCCTTTGACTTAACAATTAGAAGAGGGAGGAGTGGCTCAACACGAAGAGGATCTAGATCTCAGTCACGTAATAGACGAGATAGATCCCCTTCCTTAGTAGAAGAGAATAGCAATAATAAAACAGTGACTTTTTTAGAGGAGGAGGGGGTGGAAGAAAAAGTAACAAACATCCCTTTAATGAGCAACTCATCCCAAAAGAAACAAAGCGAAAACAAAAAACAGCGAGGGAACAGCCCAAGGCAACAAACGGGTGGCTCACGGACAAGGAGCCAAAACCATTAAGAGCTATATCTAATGACGTCATGTCAGGAGAGGACAGGACTGTCATTAATTTATCCTCATTTCCCCTAGCTAAAAGACACATTCAACTATTACAACATGGAATGACTTTCTCACCAGTAAGCTCCATGGACGAATTTACCGTCTACAAAGACGTGGTATTATACCTAAGAAAAGTATTTTTTAGATCATTATATGAACAAGACGGACCCATGGAACTTAATAATGGTGACCTTGATGAGGATGATCAAAATACGATTGACATCCTCAACTCTTTACTAGAGGAAAATGAAAAGCCACAAACAATAAATTCCCCAACTAGGAGATCAGCAAATTTAAACATAAGATCTACAAAAATGCCATCGTTAGGTAAAAATAAATGGCTGAGTATGTTCCTAGAAATGGTCCAGGCAGACTTGGAAACAGATAGGTCATGACAATCTCACCCCAACAGAACGTCAAGCGTTAAAGGAACTCAAAGAGGCAAAACAAGTCATAATTAAAAGGAGTGACAAGGGCGGTAACATTGTCCTTATGGACGATGAAGACTATGAAAGAGAAGCCAAGCGCCTCCTGGGAGACCTTAACACTTATCAAAAACTAGATCATGATCCTTTCCCGGGGGTGGTACGAGAACTGAACAGCAAGTTGGATGATGCAGTGGAGGCGGGTCTACTAACGAAAAAGGAGTTTGAATATCTCTCAGTAGATGACTATAATATCCCCACCTTCTACTGCATCCCAAAAATTCATAAATCCCTGGAAAAACCTCCAGGGAGACCAATTGTGTCCGCCATCCGAGGACCCCTGGACAGAGTAGGAAAATACTTGGATTAAAAACTATGGTAAATGAATTAAAATCGTTCGTACAGGACACACGCCATGTGCTGGCCAAAGTCGCAGATCTGAGAATCACAAAGGAAGCATGGTTGGTAAGTATCGATGTAGAGTCATTATATACATCGATACCACACAACTGGGGAATAGCAGCAGTTAAAGGATTCTTGCAAAAGAATTTTCCAGAATTCAGGCCTCAAAATGAATTCCTCATTGAACTTTTGGAATTTGCACTGAACAACAATTTCTTTCAGTTCTCCAAAAAATTATATCAAGAGATTAAAGGCACCTCAATGGGGGCAGCGTGGGCACCTGCCTACACGTGCCTCCATTTGGGGTGTTGGGAGGAAGAGGAGGTGTTTGGCATTCGTTGTACCTCGGCCACCTGCATACATGGCTGAGGTACATCGATGACGTGCTGGTCGTGTGGGTGGGTGACATCGATTCTCTACATAAGTTTATTGCAGAACTTATTATCAACGAGCGCAACATATGGTACGACCAGCACAAACTGTCTTTTCTAGACCTGACCATCAAACTTGAAGATGGCAGAGTGAGTACCTGTACCTACCGTAAACAGATGGCGGCAAACACGCTACTCAGGGCAGGCAGCCACCATCCCGCCTGGCTTAAAAATTTAATCCCTACAGGACAGTTCATAAGAATAAAGCAAAACTGCTCTGATACTAAAGATCTAATTAGGGAGTCAAAAGAACTATATAAAAGATTCCGGGAAAGGGGGTACTCCCATCGTCAGATCCGTAGAGCGAAACAAAAAGCGGCAGCATGAACTAGGGAAAGCCTACTAACTATGAATCAAAAATATGTACCATCAAAAATAACAGAACCAAGCCCCGTGAGACTCATCACTACTTATGGAGCACAATGGGGCTCCGTACATAAAGCATTAGAAAAAAACTGGAATGTCCTACTAAAAAACAAAAACATAGCGAAAATAGTAGGGGAGAGGCCCAAGATGGTAGCCCGGAGGTCAAAAAGTATAGGGGACATACTTATACACTCAGAATTCACTAAACAATAAAATTCTACTTGGATGTCTAAATTCCCACATAGCAGGGTTATGTTTCCGTGTACAAAGTGTCAGATATGCCCATTCGTTGAAAGAACAGATACGTTTAGGGATGTAAAAGGAGAAAAAGAATATGAAATCAGGGAGCTAATAAACTGTTCCACCTCAAAGGTGGTATACATGATTACTTGTCCATGCCCAAAAATTTACATAGGGAAGACCAAAAGGTCCCTCAAGGTTAGAATAGGGGAACACATGAGAGATATTAAAAAGGAAAGGGAGAGAATGCTGAAGGGGGGGCAAAAAGAGAAAAAAGAAGAACGGCCAGTAGCCAAACATTTCGCATAACACCATCATGGCGAAACAGAAGGCCTAAAAGTAAAAGGTATATACGTTTTGAAGTTACCAGAGAGAAGAGGGGACTTTGATTGTATTCTTTTACAAAAATAAAAATGGTGGATATATACCCTGAAATCTTTAGCACCCCTCGGTATGAACCCTGAGTTAAACTTACAACCATTTTTAAGCCAATGAAATGGCTTAGAATTAAAACAATATCTCCTGGTAATGTACACTATTTACAAATTTAGTCTGCTAAAACCCCCCTCCTTAAATTTCTTCCCTCCCTGTCCTTCCTTCCCCTCCCCCTCTCATCATTCCTTCCCCTCCCCCTTCATCCCTTCCTTTTCTTTTCCCCTTCTCCCCCCCCTTTTTCCTCCCCCCCCCTTTCTCTATACCCCCCCTTCCCTCTCCTACTTGTTTATGGCTAGGGGTCACTCTTTATGGGCTCTCTGGCTAACATTGAGCCCTTCTAGCCTGCCACCAGTTTCCCCCAAAAATGTATGACAATGACCACAACGGGGGACCTAACTAACCCCATGATTTATCTTTCTCTATGTTTTGCCTATTTTTGTGATCTCCCTTAGCTATAAAGCACTAATTGTATCAGGTCCCCTATAAAATCCCCCATTAAGCAAACCGCAATATTAAGATCTAAAATGCCTAGTGCTTTCTTAATTGGAAATGTATAAAGTAATAATAGAACTGTTAACTACAAGCAAAAATAAAAGTACTGCAATATTAGTGAAACACAAAGTAAACATGGAAATGTCACAGATGAACGAAAGGCAATCACCCAAGCTGTCATTTAAGTTTGTCCTTAACTTTTTCTGAATGAAAATAAGAGTAGGAGGAGTGATCACACCCGGATTTACTATAAAGGAGAGGTGGGCATCAGCCCCCTGAACGTCCAGTTGAAGCTACGTAACCCATATGTTGCGAAACGCGTCAACGTAAGCCACATGCAGGGCTGCCGTGTTAGTGATCCCCGAAGCACCGCTCGGTAGCGGAGGAGCGGTGTAGTGAAGACTTACCGCACATGAAGTGACAGTGCGAGTGGAGTTGATAGTAAGCTGAGCACAAGCCAAAACTGAATGGGAGCATCGTGGAGCTGTGAGCGATTAACCGCCTGACGATCACCCGATCTACTTGTAAACGATCAGTTACACAGTGCAGCAGGATAAGCGATAGCCTGACCATCGTGATTCAACACTCATTAGCAGCTGCTTCACTATCCAAGCGCTAATAGTCGGGAAAGGCAAGGAGCCTGCTTCATCCCTGAAACACCAGAGTCTACACAAGAAGGGAAGCTGGTAACGTAATAACAAACATTTATCTTATTCAATCCACAGCATCCCGTTTCCATTAATGTGACTGATGTGTATAGAAAACCCTGTTTGATCTGTGGGCTATGCTAAGCTTTTGAAAGAGAGAAATAAGGGACTACTAACTCAGTGTCCTTACTATTACTGAACACTCGCATGCACGCAAGTGCCTATAATCGTTATCTGATTAACCTGACTTTAACTGTGATCTGAATCCAAAGCAATTCCTCGCATCTCTACATCCAGATTACATTAACATCAATGGAATAGTTTAAAGAGGACTTTTCAACAAATCCTTGAGGACCCTATACAGATTCAGTTATCATAGCTTCTTTTTATTGCTTCACTAACCGCCCCATTTACCGCTCCCCACCTTACGAGAAGATCCCAGTCATCTAGTGTATTTAGATCAATTATATCTCCGGGGACCACTCCTGCTCAGCACTCCCGACATAGATTATACAATCAGTTTTGATTTATCAATAATAATCATAGAGGCAATTAGCCATCGGGACTGTTACGCAGAAGTGGATCACTTCAGGCACCTGCATTGTATGTTATCTGTTGGTTGTTATATGTGAGTATTGTTAGTCTGCATGTTTGTCATCTGTAACTTTGATACATTGTCTGTAATGTTATCCATTTAAGGTATCATTCTTTTAATGATGTGTTGTCAGAGGACTTGAGGTCATCAACCTTAATGCAAAGCAACATAATGTTTTTATATCAGTGAGTTTGGTGAATATAACCACAATAAAATATGATTTTTATATAATCTCGTAGAGTGCCCTTTCTGACCAAAAGTAGCTGTCTGTTTTATCCCAGGGACGTCTAACCTATAGACCTCCCTAGGGATAGATCTTTTTACATATATATGCAATTGGCTACGGCCAGAACCTCCAAATTGGAGGAGCGGTAGAGAGAAAATCGTTACTTCATTTTACCTTCAATAGAGAGTGAATAATTTTATGGTCACCTTTGCAGTTTTTGCAGTTTCTAGTTCCCCTTAATATCCATACCAGACCTGAAGGGCCTGGTATGGAATTTAGGGGGACCCCCCACGTCATTTTTTTTTTAAATCTTGGTTCGGGGTTCCCCTGTGGGGAATTCCCATGCCGTTTTTATCAATGAACTTCTATGTGTATTGTCGGACCGGCATTGCATTAATAGCCGCGAGTAGTTTTAATTACTTTTTTTCCTTTGAAATGTCATTTTGCTGTCAGACTGTTCTAAACACGGGAAACATGCGCCTTTTTACAGGCATACTATAGACACCCCCCAGGTACGAAATTTAAAGGGATATTACACTTTTGTTGTTTCACTTTTTTTTTTTGAAAAGTTTTATTTATTGCTTTTTTTTAACCATAACATACCATAACAGGTACATACAAGACCCATTGGGCCACACACAAAATAAACTATTTACAGTTCTTCAGCATTGGCTCACTCCTCCTTCCTCCAGACCTTCACTCAGTAAAAATAAAAAATAGGATAATAGTACTTAGGCCACCTTTTCACAATATCAGTCAATGAAAAATTTAAGATATGTCAGATAGTTACATACATGTTAAAACCTACTGTAAGCATATTCCATTAGGTACCACTCAATCCGCCACTGTAGTTTCACTATTCATCCAACTGCCCCACACTTTATCAAATTTTTGTGGTATGCCCCTGCTAATGTATGTAGCCTTGTATAAAGGTGCAGCCCTATTCACCACACCCTTCCACGCTGATACAGATGGAGGATTAGGCTTTTTCCATGACAACACTATTATTTTTCTAGCGTAATAGATCAGGATCATTAGCAAAGTACGAGTCGCTCTCTTTGGGGCTAAATTGTCCACCAACCCCAAAAGGCACACCTCTATTGTGGGCTGTATAGGAATGGCTGTTACTTTCTGTACGTTACATTCTGTAACTCCCTTCCAAAATGCTTGAATGTTCGAGCAATTCCAGAAGATATGCATAAAATCAGCAGTGAGGGAGCTGCACCACCAGCAACTAGGTGACCGGGTAGGGAACATTCCAGTTAATCTAGCTGGAGTAAGATATATGCGATGAAGGAATTTGAATTGAATGAGTTGGTCTCTAGCAGAAACCAATCTAGTAAAATTAATGTCCCATACATCTTCCCAGTCATCCCCGTCCATCTGGGGGAACACCTCACCCCACATCGCCCTACACTTTGCAAGGAGATCTCCCCCCTCACCGAACAGTTGTTTGTATATTGTAGACAAGGCCTTGTCCAAAGTGTCCTCCCTCAGTAAAGACTCAATATCACTCATTTTCGGAGTAATGCCATTATTTCCAAACTGGGCATTATATGCATGCCTGAGCTAAAAATAACGGAACAGGTGAGTGTTGGGAAGATTAAACTTGGTTTTAAGGGCGTCAAACTGTAGAAGTTCCCCACCACCCGCTATGTCTTTCAGTGTCTTAATACCAAATTTAGTCCAGATGACCGGGTCTGAGTGCTCATAAAAGTGTGCTAATGTAGGATTCTTCCAAAGTGGTGTGTGAGGAGAAATCTCAGAAGCATTGCCCATCTTGGTCACCGCCACCCATGCCCTACTAGTCGCAAGCATGGATATCGTGAGTCTATACGGAGCCCTGAAACCCCGAAACGGGAGATGTTTCAGTGCCTCATAAGAACCAACAACCGCTGCCTCTAGAGTGTTAGCAGTGTCGTCCTCAGGCATAACAAACCACCTATGTATGATTACTAGCTGACCCGCTAAGAAATATCTATGAAAGTCTGGGACCGCCAATCCCCCTTGTTTCCACGGCAGCTGCAGCACCCGAAGTTTAATGCGGGGGTGTCGTCCCTGCCACAGGAAAGTCGTTATGAGCTGATCTATTCTTTTGAATATATATCTCAGAATCCAAACAGGGGAATTCCAAAATATATACAGAAACAGAGGCAAAAATTTCATTTTCACTAAGTTCACTCTACCTATGAGTGTCAATGGTAAATTCTGCCATGCCTGTAGCCTGGACTTTAGTTTAGTCAGAAGCGGATCGACATTCAAAGCAATAAAGTCTGATATGGAGTTGGATATGTGTAACCCCAGATATTTAATCATCTCTACCCTCTACAAAGACAATCTGTGGGAATCTCACATCTGGGGGATGGCGTCTTGAGTGATAGAATCTGGGATTTCCCCTAGTTGACCCTCAGACCCAAAAAGCGAGCAAAGGAGTTTAGGATGTCTAAAGCTGCCGACAGGGAATTCTTGGAGTCTCGCAAAAAAAGAACCATGTCATCTGCATACAGTGCCGTTTTTTCAGTCAGGCTACCCACCGTTATCCCTTGTACCTCCTCAGAGGCTCGCAAAGCCGCTGCCAAGGGCTTGATCATAATAGAGAAAAGACCCGGGGATAAAGGGCATCCTTGGCGAGTGCCCCTATATATTGGAAAAAATTTGGATAACATATTGTTGAACTTTATGGCTGCTGTAGGACAATGATATAGACTGTCGATCCACTTCCGGAACCTAGGACCAAATCCAAGTACCTCCAATACCACCCTCATGTAATTCCAATCCACGGAATCAAAGGCCTTTACCAAATCTAGAAAGACCAGTATTCCACCGCTGGAAATTTCTGGGCCCAGCTGTGTGTGGGTGAAAACCCTGCGCAAGTTAATATCCGTGGCCTTTTTGGGCATAAACCTCGTTTGGTCTGGGGAGATAACCTGATGCAGGATCAACATCAATCTAGTAGATAACAGTTTGTTCAGTATTTTGAAGTCCATATTTCATAAAGAAATGGGCCTATATGATGAACACTGTAATGGGTCCTTATCTGGTTTAGCCAACAATACAATGTGAGCCTCATAAAAGGAGAGGGGGAGGCTTCCCTTTTGAAAACATTCTGTGTATAATTGAAGCAGTCTAGGCGCCAAGGTCTCAGAGTAATAGCGGTACCACTCAATTGGCAGACCGTCGGGTCCAGCACCCTTACCACTAGGGAATGACCCTACTGCCGAGGCTACCTCTTCCTCCATGAACTCAGCATCCAGAAAACTGCTAGATTCCTCTGGCAACCCAGGCAACTGTAGGGCCCCCAAGGTGTCCCTAAGGTCCTCAGTGTCGTATGAATCTATAGGGGAGTATAGTGACCTATAGAAGGACACAAACTCCCGTATTATGTCTTCTCCGTCTCTCAATATTTGTCCGGACGGAGACATTATGCAGGGAACTACTGTCGGGGACGTTTCCCCTGCCGTCAGTAAAGCTAATAGTTTACCATTTTTATCTCCTTTTTCAAAGACTCTTGCTGCACTCCGTTGCAACTGGCAAGTAGTCACATCATGATAATGGAGAAATATATTCCTCCTTGCGAACCGCAACTGAGCCAACATGGCAGGGGAGGGCGAATCAGCATGTGCCTTAGCGCATTCTTGCTCTTTGTCGTCTTGAAGTTGTTTTCCTACACTATTCTGCTCTGTTCTCAGTGCTTTTATGGCTGATATGTATACCCCCCCGAGTTGTGGCCTTGAAGGCCTGCCACTCAGTGTGAACTGTTGCTGATCCTTCAGTTATCTGCCAATACGTATCAATGTGCGGTTTCAGCATCTCCTCCACAGTGAGTTTGTCAACCCACCTAGGAGACAAACGCCAAGCTCTCACTGAGCTCCGGGAGCCCAACTGTAGGGTAATCTGCGGTGGGGTGTGATCTGATAAGCCTCCTGGAAGATATGCTGCAACAGTCACCAGTGATAATAATGTCCCATTGGCAAACGCCAGGTCTATTCTCGAGGACGAAGCATGTACCGAGGACAAATATGAATAGCATCTGTCCGTGGGATGCTTCCACCTCCAGATCTCTGTGAGACCCGCAGCTTCCGCCCAATGCGACAAGTCGTGATTCGGAGCCCTATGTGGATTGGACGTGTCTAATGTATAATTAAGAATATTACTGAAATCTCCGGCCACCAATAACTGAAATGGAGCATGTGGTGCCAATTTCTCCAACACCTCATACAGGATATTCCCTGTAAAAGGAGGGGGAATATATACATTAACCAGGGCCAACCTGCGGGAATAAACTTCAATTATTACCACTAAGTATCTGCCCCCAGGATCTGTAATCACCGTTTCTACGGAGCAAGGTAAGGACTTGTGCAACAAGATAGACACACCTCTAGCATAAGAGGAATAAGTGACATGTATGGCTTTGTGTATCCAGGGTCGTTTCATGGCTAAATATTTATTGCCTAGTAAATGAGTTTCCTGTAAAAACATTATGTGAGGATGTTGGGCCTGTAAAAATTTCAGCACCAAAGTTCTCTTTGTGCTCGAATTTTGAATTCAAAACCCTGACATTCCAGGAGATGATGTTAATATTCAAAGACATGACTGTAATTCAGAAATTTGCCACTAGATGGAGGCCTAGGAGCACAATTGAAGTCCAGAGGCACACAGAGCCTTAGAGTATGCTGAAGAAAAACATTTATCCACCTACAAACATTACATTTTGGTGGAGCCTGTTTCCGAGTGTCCCTCGATCTGCCAACCGTGCAGTTCCGAGGATGACACCACAAACACACGACCACCAAAAAGGTGAAGAAAATACACAAAAACAAAACATAAGAGAGGACATGAACAAAAACTTCACTCCAAAACAATTCCCTGTCTTGCCAGCTTAAAAAAATGGGGGAGAAAACAGAAAAAAAAAACACAAACCCCGCATCAGCCGGCAGACTTGATCCCCAAAACCAAAAAAAAATACAAAAATGGAAAATTGTCTTGTAATTATTCCATATGTCCCATAGAAGGAACAAAAAAGTTCAGAGGGTGAACACTAACACTACCCGCTTCTGTGGGTACTCTTTGCAGAGAGAGCATCTGGCTCCATGTATATTGTAGCCATGAAGCACCAAGCAGCTATACACATGCCGCAACATCTTGAAGGGAATGTTTTATGCAGTACAGGCAGGGTTCTTACAAATGTATCCCCTGACAAGGCATACTACCATTAAACCTATTGGGAAGGAGAACTTTGGATAAGAGTATAGTCAAGTGTATGCACTCGCCAGTGTACAGTCAGCCTTCACTGTACCGATTACTGAGTACTGATTATGGTAAAGAACAAAAAAAACAAAACAAAAATAAACGACGATTCACTTCAATTCAAGGTATCCAGCCAATCTGAGACATCCGAGGGGACCTCAAAGAATTTCACAGTGCCCCGGTGTTCAACTCGGAGCTTACTCGGGTACAGCATACTATATGTGAGTCCCTCTTCCCGGAGCCGCTTCCGAACCTCCACAAACGTGGGACGGCGCCGCTGCAATTCCGGGGAAAAATCCGGGAAAAAATGCAGGGTCGTATTCTCAAACCGGAGCTGTGGTTTCTTCCGGGCTTCAGCCAGGATGAGATCTCTATCCCGGTAGTTTAGAAACCTCCCCAGGAATGGTCTGGGCAAGGCGCCTTGTGGTCTCGGGCCCGTGGGGACCCTATGAGCGCACTCCACAATGTAAGCTGAGGATACTTGCTGTAAATTGAGGATGTCTTTAAAGAAATTTTCAGCAAAGCTGGCTCAGGAAGGCCCACCACATGCACATTATTGCGGCGCAGTCTATTTTCAGTGTCTTCAGAGCGCGCCATCAGGGTTTTAACCGTACGTTGCAGGTCGGCGACATTTTGGGAAGTGGCAGCCACGGTATCCTCAACCTATGAAATACGATTCTCAGCAACAGGGACACGGCCCCTAAACTTGTCCATGTCTTGACGAATAAGACCACACTCTATGGCCAGTGTATCTATCCTCCCCATGACCATAGTTTTACTCTCCTCAATGGCCGCCAGGATGGCTGCAGTGGAGGCGGTAGCTGCTGATTGCTCCATATCTGAGGGCTGCTGCGGTTCTTCTATGTTCTGCTCCATGTCCCTCAAGAGCTGTAGGGCTGTTTGTATAGCCACAGCTCGCTCTGCACGGAGGGCGCAACAACCACCGCACGTGTCACTGCCGGAGAGCTCTGTGTTCTGGGAGGCGGCTGTTTCCTTGTCGATCGCCGCTTGGATGGCATCTAAGGAATCAGGAGGTGCCCCCAATCACACTGCCGCCATCTACCGGCCAGGAGACCACTTGCTGTAGGGTATCAGAACAAAGAACCGGGATGGAGGCAGCAGGATGTGGATTATATTGGGCCCTGGACACGGCTGTCAGCCCTCACAGTGCTTGGCAGGATGATGGGGTAAGTGAGGGCTATTTTTCAACAAGCTGGGACAAGGGTAGGAGGATATGAATGATGCTGGGTCCTTGAACACTGCTGCCAGCTCTCACAGGCAGTTTCTATCCAACACTGAGCGGATCTTGGCAATATGATGGGGTAACTGAGGATTACTGCCAGAGAGCTGGGATGTAGGCAGGAGAATGTGGGTAGCTCTGGGCCCTTGTACTCTGTCCCCAGCTTACACAGGCTGATTCCACCCAAAACTTATCTGGGCTTAGTAGGATGGTGAAGAGGCTGATATCAGCATCATCTGCGCCCTGGATTACAGTCCGTACTGGCCGCGGCACCCCTCCGTGGGCCGGCCTCATAGGAAAATGCGGTGGGCGGCAGGCTTTACTAGGCCGCACGAGGCCGGACTAGATCGCGGCTGCCACAGGCAATCTCAGCGGCCCCGTGGATCACTGGACCCCAGCAGGCACAATACAGGGCAGGCTGGATGATGAAGGAGTCCCCTACTGTACCTCCAGGCCAGCAGTAGCTCCCTCCATGAGGATGTAGGCTGGGAAGATGGCGGCGGCCGCGGATGTGCGGGATCCGTGTCTCCCTGTCCAGTCCCGGACAGATCTTGCTCAATATAGCCACCGGGTGCAGCCAGACAGGTATAGGGACAGTCTGGGGAAGAAATGTACCGAATTCAGGCCGCTTAGTGCTCGGATGGCTAAGGATTAGGGTCAGGATTTCTGGAGCTCCTCTCTCTCACGTCTATCTCCTTTCACATCCGGACACGCCCCCCTTTATTGTTTCACATTAAGCATTATTAAAATCACTGCTCCAGAAAAAACGGCTGTTTTTAAAACTTTTTTTTGCATTGATCCATATCCCCTGGGGCAGGACCCAGGTCCCCAAACACTGTTTATGACAATAACTTGCATATAAGCCTTTAAAATTAGCACTTTTGATTATTCACGTTCGTGTCCCATAGACTTTAACGGTGTTCGCACAAACTTTTTTCCTGTTTGCATGTTCTGGTGCGAACCGAACAGGGGGGTGTTCGGCTCATCCCTAGTTGGAGGGAAAGAGTTGATACCAAATAGTGGGGTCAAGGGGCTGGGTCTCGAGGACAGTAAACCTTTGGTAAGGTAACTGTCCAAAATTGGCAACGTAGCGGAAGTCACAAGGGGCAGTAGGTCAGTAGGGGGTCTGTGTATCGGGTGCGTCCATGGAAGGGATGTGAGGTCGGGAGATATTCAGTCATTTTCTAATGACGTCCACAGTTTAGTGGAGGAACCGTGGTATCAATCGACTATTCTGATTAACAATGCAGTGTGAAAATACAACAGTAGGTCAGAAAGAGCAATTCCCCCTCTATTCTTAGGTAAAGCTAAAATATTAAAGCCAATCCTAGGTCTCTTATGTCACCATATGAAGTCCCGAATAGCCTACTTGATCGATAGGAAGAAACCAGGGGGGGGGGGGTAGGAATCACCTGAAAATTTTATAAAAATGTAGACAGAATGTCCATTTGACGACGTTCATTCAGCCAAACCAGGAGATGTTCGTTTTATCATAAGATTTAGGGCACGTTCGCATCGCTCGTATTAGGGGCGTATAATTGAGATCTGCCAGGGTAGACAAAGAGGTAGGAATTTGGAATCCAAGATATTTAATAGCCTTTTGTTGCCATTTAAATCCAAATGAAGATTGAAACTGGGATAAAGTAGGTTTGGGTAGGAAAATGTTAAGGGCCTCAGTTTTATCGTTGTTTACTTTGAAGTTACTAACCAAGCCAAACTCTGTGAATGCCTCAAAATGGCTGGCATAGATATGTGAGGCTTAGTAACATATATTGAGAGGTCATCTGCATATAGGGATAATTTATAATGACGTTGGCCAACAGAAAGACCCTGGATATTAGCATTGCGCCGAATGGCCATGGCAAGATGTTCCATAGTAAGTATGTATAATAATGGCGACAGGGGGCACCCCTGGCGGGTTCCATTACGAATCCATATCGGGTCCGGTTTCATTAGAACAAATCCTTGCCGTGGGGTTGCCATAGAGAGCCAGGATCTTACATAGCATGTTAGGCCCAAGGCCCACTTGCTGAAGCGTGCTCTCTAGAAATTTCTAGAAATTGCCAATGAACCCAGTTGACCGCTTTTTCGGCATCAACCGAGATCAAGCAAGCTGGGATTTGGCATTTTTGGGCATATTCCATCAAGGAAATGGTTTTAAGGATATTATCCCTGGCCTCCCTCCTGGGAGTAAACCCCATTTGGACAAGATGTATCAGGTCGGGTATCAATGGCAGAAGGCGATTGGCCAATAGTTTAGAGTATAAGCGAATGTCAATATTGGTGAGTAAAATGAGGCAAAAGCTACCACACAGTGTAGGATCTTTCCCAGGTTTAGGTAAGACTATGATATGAGCTTCCAAAGCTTGTCTCGGGAAAGCAGAATCAGTGGAGAGAAACAAGGAAAATGGGGTCCACAAATGTCTGACGAATCCACATAAGATGATGTGAGGTGGTGGGGCACAGCGGTTCTTCTCCTTGGCACACAGAACTGAGATGTGATGGTATGTAGAAGCATCCAGGCATGTGTGGGTTCCAGTGGAGGGGGAAGGAGGACACCGGGTCCTGTCACAAGCAGTGCTGTGATGTTGTCAGTCTCCTCTGGTAGCACGGCCGTGAAGAGGGAACCAGAACGAGGCTTGGCACGCACAGCAAAGCGTGGCACGGAGCCGTGACGTCACCAATGTGCAACGCGTTTCCGAGTATACAGGCTATGGATGGTCGGCATAGCAGCACTCCTTTGTCAAGCATGGGGTGTGTGGGGCTAGGCAAAATCTTATAGTCTCAACAGGGGGAGGGGCCAGATAAATACACACTAGGTTTAACACATTGTAGGCACAAAGGGGCTGGAGGATAACCAGCATATCAGGAAACAATGAGATAAACATGGCAGAGAAATACTTGATGGAAAAAAATGCATGATAAATAAATAAGCATTTAAATAAATAAGATGAAGATTAATAAAATAAATTAAAATAGGGAAATAATTAACATTTATAATAAATATCATTATCCAATGAATACATAGACCACCAGATAAAAAATAATAAAATATAAAAAATAAATAAATAAATAAATAAATAAATAACTATAAAAGAAAGAATAATAAAGAAATAATAATAAAGGGAGTGGGGTATAATGAGAAATGGTAGAAGAAAGACGGACTGGGTTAAAGGAAAAGAGAATCCGTATATGAATGTTTAAAAACGGGGAAGGGGGGGTGAATATATTATTATATAATATATTACACAATATATTTTACATGGAGCATAGTGGGGAATGTAAGGGAATATATATATATATATATATATATATATATATATATATATATATATATATATATATATATATGAAACAATATATAATATATATATAATCACCGTTCAGAAGATCAGCCGACTCAGTATCCAGGGGAACAGATCACTTCCTGGTTTGTGGATCAGGCTGAGGTGGAACGCATACCTCACTTCCGGCGTCGTGTAAGCCACGCCCTGACGCGTTTCGTCATATCCTGACTTTGACGCCCTCTGTCGAAGTCAGGATATGACGAAACGCGTCAGGGCGTGGCTTACACGACGCCGGAAGTGAGGTATGCGTTCCACCTCAGCCTGATCCACAAACCAGGAAGTGATCTGTTCCCCTGGATACTGAGTCGGCTGATCTTCTGAACGGTGATACGCGATACTTCTTTTTGCTTGATTGACTGCTTTTATTTTGTACGTATATTGGTTGAGGGGTGTTTTGTGAAGATTGTGGGGTTCATCTTAATAAACAGTATTACGCTATGTGCATACTTTCTTTTTTTGTCATCTATCTGTTTGGAGTTGTGACCCCCCCCTGAACCCCCTGGAGTGGTACTGAGAGAGATGTGCTAAGGAGTTCTTTTTCTCTTGGAGGCTTTTTTAACTTGCATATTTGGTGAGTTTGACCCCCTAGGGGGAGAGTGTCAACACAGGGTGAAGTCCTACTGACCGGTGGAAGGCGCACACTGTGATTCAGCTGTAATATCACCTATGGACATTTTCCTGATCACTTCACAGACTACCTCTCTGTTTAATCACTTTTGTGCGTAGTTGGCCGCATGATTTTTATTTATATGTTTTTGCTCAACAATAGCGCTGTTTGTAGTGTATGTTTACTTTGATCGTTTATATATACTATTACTTTGCAATTTTATGTCTTTTTAAAACGGCTGCTGCTTTTTGGAACACTTAGTGTAGAAGCTGAGTGTTTATACTTCCCCCATTCTCTAGTTCTACTCTCTCACTTTTGGACATTAATCTATCCATTTGGCGCTGAGTGGTGTGCTGTAGGCCCGATAGCATTATACGTTTTTATAAGTGGTATAAGGGAATCCTGGAAGGATTTATAGAAACTGGTCGAGTAACCATCCGGGCCTGGGCTTTTGTTGGGTTTGAGGGAAGATATTGCCAGCACAAGTTCGTCCTCGATAAATGGTCACTCAAGATCCTGCACTACAGCTGTAGGGATAGTCGAAAGTGCTGTGGTAGCAATATATTCATCAATTTTAGATTGAAAATCCGCAGGCGACATGTTAGGAGGGCGTGGAGGGAGGTTGAATAGTGTGGCATAAAACAAACAAAATAGCTCGTTAATTTCCTTAGGATGATGGGTAAGTTGGCCATCAGGTCGTTTGATTTTAGTAATAGAAGCAATGCTATTTTTAGCATGGAGGGCTCTGGCCAGCATTCTACCTAGCTTATTACATACAACAAAACAAAATACTCTTGCGCACGAATGTGTTAGCCAAAGTCCAAAGTTTCAGGATGGATAGTAGCTAGCAGCTTTGCTGCCCTCCAAGATAGGGGTATCCTAGCAATCAAACGTGAAAACAGAAAAGAGAGGGTGCACCAGCTTTGTGCACTATCCTTTGGTACATTTATTAAGAATAAACATTATTAAAAACTACTCACAAAGTTTCAAAGGTCTACCTTCTTCCTCAGAGGCTCTTAGGAAGAAGGTAAACTTTCGAAACGTGTCAGCCAGCAGCGGTTCGCACGTCCTCTCTTCAGGACCTGGAGACTGCGATCGGTGGACGGATTGTCACAATTCAAAGATTGTTACAACCGTGATTTTCTTTCTACCTTTGTGAGTAGTTTTTAATAATGTTTTTTCTTAATAAATGTACCAAAGGATAATGCACAAGGCTGGTGCATCCTCTGTTTTCTGTTTTCCCGTACCTGGCTTGTTAGCTTCAACATAAAATAGTTTACGTGTTCAACAGTTTAAGTCTAGCGTCAGATAAGGCAAGTTGGGTGGTCGAGGATTGGATGCATTTATGGGATCATTCCAAGTCAGCAATCCGAAGAGACAATTCCTAAATCTAGGCAAGACGAATTTGTTTAAGTCTAGAGCCATGTTTAATAAAGGCCCTGCGTAGTACACATTTTAATGCCTCCCACTGTATGGGGGCAGAGGTATTGTCATTACCATGGTCAGAAATGAAGTTGGAAATAGTGGCCTGGATATCTGCAGAGCATGTGTTGTCCTGTAACACTGAGTCATTAAGTCTCCAAGTCAAGTCATGACCAGGCAGATCGGGTAAGGAAAGGGACAGAAACACTGGCGCGTGATCGGACCATAATATGTTACTGATCCTACTCTGGGGGCTGTATGTCAAAGCATAGTGACTTACAAGAAAAAAATCAATACAGGAGTAAGAGTTATGAGCTGCAGAAAAGAAGGAATAATCCCTATCCGTGGGGTGGAGGATATGCCAGACATCCATCAGGTTATGCTGAATCAGAAATCTCTTTAATCTATTAATTTGGGTGTAAGAAATAGAGCTTCTACCTGAGAAGTATCCAATGTAGGGTTCAAAACACTATTAAAATCTCCAGTGACGAGGATCACCCCTTCGGCAAATTCCATTAGCTTGTGGAGATATTGTATGAGCTATTTGAAACAACAAAATCCTAGATGCTAGTATAGAGTCTAGCACCACTTAAGCACCCTAATCAGGGATGGCTGTACAGGCCAATAGGTCTCTACCTGTCCCGAAGGGTCAAAACAGGCAGAAACACTGATTTCTACATGGGGGGAAAAGTATTCTAGCAACAACATGTCGAAGCAACACCCCACGCTGCCATAAAACAAGTACAGTGTAACCTTGGTTAACGAGTAACGCGGTTAACGAGCGTTTTGAAAGACGAGCAACTTTTTTTTAAAATTCTGACTCGGTTTGTGAGTGTTGTCTCGAAAAACGAGCAGAATTCAAGCTAATGGGGTGTGCAGTACCGCATTTGGCCAGAGGCGCCGGTGACACTCGGAACGGTTCGGAGCCATTCGGAAATACTCGGAATCACTTGGAAATACTCAGAAACACTCAGAAATACTCCATTCCCGAGTGTTTCTGAGCCTTTCCGATGGGATTCCGAGTTCAGCCGAGCTGTCCCCAAATATTTCCAAGGCTATCCGGCGCCCCCCCACCTCTGGCCACATGCGGTATTGCATGCAATATAAGTCCATGTGGAACAAATTATTTCGTTTCCATTGACTTCTATGGGGAAACTCGCTTTGATACGCGATTGCTTTGCATTACAAGCATTCTCCTGGAATGGATTATGCTCGTAATCCAAAGTTCCACTGTAATAGTACAGAATAAAGGAAGAAGACTTACCACTTTTAGGGTGGATAAGTCATATAGAGCCCTAATGCAGTTAAAGAAATATAAACAGTAGGTAAACACATCCTAGCCATATCGCATAACTTATTTGATTCACAAGAGGAGTGTCCTGGTAGGAGAGAAAGAAAAGTGAAAAAAAAGGGATCCATAGATCAGTAGAGACAATATGTTCTATAAAGTGCTTTACTCGTCAATAAGTTTAACAAACAGTACCATTATAATAGGGCAAGAACTGGCCTCCCTATTTGGAGGTAGAGTGGAAAAATTTGGAGGTCTCCCCCAGGGGTCCTCTTGGCATCCAGACCAAAGAAAATACATTTCTGAGTTTTCAGAGCCTGCAACATGTCATACAGTATACCCTATACTCAAATGAAGGAACACAAGTATATATAGAGGTGTTGAACTATACCTAAGACTATAATGCCGCGTACACACGGTCGGACTTTCCGGCATACTTGGTCCGGCGGACCAGAGTGTGCCGGACAATCCGCCCGTGTGTGGGCGGCGGCGGACTTTTCCGGCGGACTTCTTCCCAAAAGCCCGCCGGACCTAGATTTTAAACATGTTTGAAATCTTTCCGTCGGACTCAGTTTCGGGCGGAAAGTCCGCTCGTGTGTGTGCTGGTCCGACGGAAAGCCCGCTCGTGTGTAGGCTGGTCCGACGGACCAAATACGACACGAGGGGATGGTATTGCATCTCGCGCTCGCTGCAATAGGAAAAACAAATCTTCCTATTGCGGCGAGCGCGGGGCATACCAGGCCCTTAGGTCTGGTATGGATTATAAAGGGGAACCCCGCTACGCCGAAAAAACGGCGTGGGGTCCCCCTAAAATCCATACCAGACCCCGATCCGAGCACGCAGCCTGGCCGGTCAGGAAAGGGGGTGGGGACGAGCGAGCGGCCCCCCCCCTCCTGAACCGTACCAGGCCGCATGCCCTCAACATGGGGGGTGGGTGCTTTGGGGGAGGGGGCGCCCTGCGCCCCCCCCCCCAAAGCACCTTGTCCCCATGTTGATGAGGACAAGGGCCTCTTCCCGACAACCCTGGCCGTTGGTTGTCGGGGTCTGCGGGCGGGGGCTTATCGGAATCTGGGAGCCCCCTTTAATAAGGGGGCCCCCAGATCCCGGCCCCCCACCCTATGTAAATGAGTATGGGGTACATGGTACCCCTACCCATTTACCTAGGAAAAAAGTGTAATTAATAAAACACACTACACAGGTTTTTAAAATATTTTATTAAACAGCTCCGGGGGGGATCTTCCTCCGGCTTCGGGGGTCTTCTTCCGGCTTCGGGGGTCCCTCCGCTTCATCTTCTCCCGGCGTCCGGTTGGTTCTTCTCCGCTCTCCGGCCTCTTCTCCCGGTGTCGCAGGTCTTCGGCCGGCCCCTCCGCTCTCTTCATGTAGCTCTATTGCGAGCGGAGGTCCGGACTTCTTGGCTTCTTGGCTTCTTGGCTTCTCTTCTCTTCTCTTCCCCCAGATGTTGACACGACGCTCTCTCCGGCTGGACTGGTCTCTGAGGGCTGCGTTGTGACTTATATAGGCGGAGACCCCGCCCCCATATGATGTCACAGTCCCTGGGCATGCTGGGACTGTGACGTTTTAGGGGGCGTGGTCGACCACGCCCCCTAAAACGTCACAGTCCCAGCATGCCCAGGGACTGTGACATCATATGGGGGCGGGGTCTCCGCCTATATAAGTCACAACGCAGCCCTCAGAGACCAGTCCAGCCGGAGAGAGCGTCGTGTCAACATCTGGGGGAAGAGAAGAGAAGAGAAGCCAAGAAGCCAAGAAGCCAAGAAGTCCGGACCTCCGCTCGCAATAGAGCTACATGAAGAGAGCGGAGGGGCCGGCCGAAGACCTGCGACACCGGGAGAAGAGGCCGGAGAGCGGAGAAGAACCAACCGGACGCCGGGAGAAGATGAAGCGGAGGGACCCCCGAAGCCGGAAGAAGACCCCCGAAGCCGGAGGAAGATCCCCCCCGGAGCTGTTTAATAAAATATTTTAAAAACCTGTGTAGTGTGTTTTATTAATTACACTTTTTTCCTAGGTAAATGGGTAGGGGTACCATGTACCCCATACTCATTTACATAGGGTGGGGGGCCGGGATCTGGGGGCCCCCTTATTAAAGGGGGCTCCCAGATTCCGATAAGCCCCCGCCCGCAGACCCCGACAACCAACGGCCAGGGTTGTCGGGAAGAGGCCCTTGTCCTCATCAACATGGGGACAAGGTGCTTTGGGGGGGGGGGCGCAGGGCGCCCCCTCCCCCAAAGCACCCACCCCCCATGTTGAGGGCATGCGGCCTGGTACGGTTCAGGAGGGGGGGGGCCGCTCGCTCGTCCCCACCCCCTTTCCTGACCGGCCAGGCTGCGT
Organism: Aquarana catesbeiana; assembly: GCF_042186555.1. Taxonomy (NCBI): domain Eukaryota; kingdom Metazoa; phylum Chordata; class Amphibia; order Anura; family Ranidae; genus Aquarana; species Aquarana catesbeiana. The sequence goes on along the minus strand of NC_133334.1, from coordinate 97,729,120 downwards.
GCTCGGATCGGGGTCTGGTATGGATTTTAGGGGGACCCCACGCCGTTTTTTCGGCGTAGCGGGGTTCCCCTTTATAATCCATACCAGACCTAAGGGCCTGGTATGCCCCGCGACGGGGCTAGCAAGGTGTCAATCTCGCCGATAAAAGCGGCAAGATTGACATCCTTCTCTAGTCCCGTCGCACCTGAGTCACGTTCAAAATGAACGGACTTGTCCGTGTGTGGGCAAGTCCGTTCATTCTGAAAGTCCGCCGGAACTCCGGCGAAAGTCCGTCGGAAAGACGGGCGGACTTAGCCCGCCGGAAAATCCCGGCGTGTGTGGGCAAGTCCGTTCGTTTTAAAGTCCGGCGCACCTGGCGGACAAAGTCCGTCGGAAAGTGTGCCGGACCAAGTAGGATAGAAAGTCCGCTCGTGTGTACGCGGCATAAGGTTCTGAATGTTAATCAGTAGTAAAGTGAATAAAACTATAAAGTGAAGGGAGAACCAGTACAGGTTATTGATAAGTTTCTGTATATGTAACAGATCCCCCACATGTTGCAATAGTGGTATCCAAGGTTTTTGGATTGGTAACGTGAGTAAAGTGATCCTAGACGATGGTCATTCCCGATAACACGGTATCAACTGCTGAGTGTAATCTGACATCTCTGATTGCAGTTCCGGTCAGCATGGGACCTTTAAGGTTTACTGGAGGAAGGCAAAGCTCTGTAATAGTATCTGCATCTGTATGTAGCTATGAGTCTGCTCAATAGCATAGCATGTAAATTAAAAGAGATCATAAAGTTACCACATAAACCTTTCACCCAGATGGGCAAGCCGTTGTAGTATCTTGCGTGTCAGTATACTGCTGATCCACGCCTTATTCCCCAAAATGAATGGTATAGCAAGGCGGTAAGGCCTTTTGTTGAAGAAGTGAGATGTCATCCTTACATTGTCGATAAAAGCATCAATGTAGCATGACAGGAGCAGGCTCGTTGCAGCACATAGGTCAATTCATAGCTCCCTAGAATGTGGCCCAGTAGGCGGCGATCTGGAGTTATTTCTGGTGGAAGACCTGTTATGTCTGCGTTGTGGGAATGAGTAACCATTGGGAATAGTATCCAGTGCTAACCAGTCAGGTAGGTCAATGGGTTCAGTGTCAAGGAAGCGGAAAACACCTGGCAGTTGCCTGTGGTCATTCACAAAGATACTGTCCTTGCGTAGGCGAATAGTGAGGCCAAAAAGATAGTTCCACAGATATGTGCCGCCACAGTCCCTAACCTTATCCAGTAGAGGCTTCATTTGACATCTCATGTACAGAGTTCTGTGAGACAGATCTGGAAGGAGGTGAGTGGAAGCACTATCAAATTGAATTGAGCCCCTATTCCAGGCTCGACGCATGATCTCCTCTTTCATAAGGAAGACATGCATCCTGCATAAAACATCTCTATGTTGGGTGCACTCTCCACCTCCAGGGACATTCACTCTGTGCACCCTATCCAGCTCGAAGGGTGCAGAGGTAGGCCTGCCCAAAATGTCATTAAATATGCCTATAACAGTGTCACATAAGTCGGCCGCTCTAGTAGGCTCCGGGATGGCATGCAGCTTAATATTATTTTGACTGTGGCGATTTTCTAAATCATCGTGTTGTAAGCGAAGATGGGTCATAGCAGCCTGTTTTTGTTTGTGCAGACCTTCCAGAGAGTCTAGCCTTTGCGGTATTGCATCTCTATTAGTAGAGAGATCAACAATGTTTTCAAATTTCTGTACATTTTGAGAGACTTTAGTAATGTCCTGACGCAGGGATGATACCATCCTGGTTGCAATAGTTTCCATGTGCTGTCATGTGGGTAGAGACAAGAGGACAGCTGACATCTCTGCAGGAGACAGCACAGCATGAGAGGTAGGGGCAGGCAGAGTGCCAGGAACAGTGAGATCAACAGACATGCTGGGCTGAACAGGGCTGGCAGGCAAGTCCTCTCTCAACAGCATGGGTATGCCAGAGAGGCTGGAGCTCTGAGGGAAGGGAGCCCTGTCTGTAGCAGGTGGAAGCAGAGGGAAGCTTCCTACCTGAAGTATAGCCTCGGGAGGTGGCGTGCTGTCCCTCGTGGCAGGTTCCGGTGCCATCTTGTCCCGGAAGGCCGATAGAGTTCTTGATGTTCTCGGGGTGAAATAATGCTGGATGTCAGCGGGATGCATTCTGTGGTAGTCCCTGTGCTTAGGACCCCACCTGGAAATGGATATTGCGGGCTGGGACGGGTGAGAAGCTCTACCTTGTAGGCAGCTGGTGTGGAGCTCAGACACTTCACGTCTTCACACCGCCATAGCGTAGACATGCCCCCTCTGTCTCCATTTATGCTGGTGGTCAGTGTAATGCCCACATTATATCAGTAGTCAGTGTAGTGCCCCCAGTTACTGTACATTGGTGGTCAGTACAATGCTCCCAGTTTCATTAACAGTCAGTATAGCTCCCCCAGTTACATTTGTATGCAGTATGGTCCTCAGTTACATTGGTGGTCAGTGCTGTGCAGTGACAGTCAATATAGTGCTCCCCTTTAATTTGGTGGTCAGAGTTTAAGTTTAGTCTCTTTTTTTTAAGTTTTCTACATTTTTAAGTATACCGAGAAACAGCATACAGAACAGATCCTAGACAGATCATGTAGGATAAACATATAGATACCAATGTGCGTAAACAGTGTATATCCAAGCTATTGACATTGTTAAACTCTTAGTTGAAACACAGATGAAAGAATAAAAGGACAACAATCCTTATTCCAGAACATAACAGATCACATACTGAGTACAGTAATACAGACTAGCCAGATGTAAGATAATAAGGGTCCCCACTGTAGCATCAAGGGAACCAGGTGGTCACATGTGCATAATACATATAGAGTTGATGAACCTTCTCAATGCCCTTTGCTATATCCTCAGAGAGAAAAAAAGGCACAAAAAGCGTTATTCTGAGAGAAGAAGAACAACCAGACAAAAAAAACTAGGGATGGGAAGGGAAAGGAGAGATGATGAGAGGTAGTGTGAGGGAATAACCTCGTGACCGGATCCCAGAGGTGCCTCCATGTTTAAACCTTGGTAGACTTAAAGGAGGTAAAGTTGGAGGAATAACGAAAGTAGTTCCAAGCAGTCCACATATAGCTGCGAGATTCAGATTTATCCACTTACCTAGCTATCATGCTTGTGGCAGACTCACCTGGGACAGAGGCTATTGGAGGGGACTGAACGCAAGCCTCTTGCCAACAGATTATGGGCCCTGCATTTTAAGGGAACAATACTCTGCAAGGTGAATTAGAAATCCAGTCTGATCTGTACTAATCAGACTCAATCGTGTATATATATATTTATTGTATGTTGTCTCATTCTGTTGTGGACTCTTTGCTGTGGTCATTTGGGATGTGTGTTCCTGTAGAGGGAGGGGGGATTCCTCCAGCAGCCCCCTGCTGATAAGACTGATTCATACTGTTGGGACACATCCTGTGAGGAGATGCTGGTGTCATCAACTCCACCTGCCCGTCTGCTGCCTGCTAGAATGTGTATTGTAAATAAGTCTATATATATGGGATCCAAGAGTCATTAGATCCCCATTGTGGTTTGTGTTAATTAACTCTGCTATTGTGTGAAGAAGAGTTCGGTGTTGATTTGTGATAATGTTGATTGGGTTTCCTGTGCTACAAGATGGCCAGTCTGGCCTAAAGGTCATGACTGAGTCATCTAGGCTGTCTAAAGGGATTAGTTAATTAGCCCATGTTAATTAGGTTTCTGGTCACAGGTGTATGTTCAGAGTAATATGAACAGGAGGTATGCACCTCCTCTTTTACTGTATAAAAGAGCCTGTACTCCTTTCAATAAAAGAGATCCCTGTTTGAACTTACATACAGCCTGCCTGGTGTTTGTTCTGAGCTATCACAACTGGATTCTAACTACACATACTGTAGTTCAAACCCCGGAGCATCGGATGACTGAACCATCAGACGTTGCGATCTGCAATCTGATTCTATAGCCGCAAAGGAGTGTCGGGAGAGTGGAATCGAGCGAGCAGGGGCTCGTTACAATGCTCTATAGTCAATGTGGGTCAGTTCACAAGCCCAGGCAGCCAGTGATGGAAGTTCAGGCTGACTTCAGCATCTGGCAATAACAGGCCAAGCTTCTGTTAGGAAGTGTCTAATCAAGCTTTTCTTAATTTGTTTTTTAAGATCCTGGCAGCATGAAGAGTACCATGATTTTAGGTTGATTGGGGTATCTATCACCCACCCGTGTATCATATAATTGCAGTATTTTGCCCCAGAAGGGGACAGGTACCCCATACACATGGTGCCAGGAGCCTGGTGCTGAATGGATGTCTGACGAACAGCAAGCAGTGCTAGGCCCCTCTCATCCGGGTTGGAATGTGATATGTGGTAGGCCGCGACCTTGCTCTCCATGCAGGGAGAGGTCAGGAACTCCCAGGGGTGACTTCAGTGCATACAATGTTGCCAGGTGACTTCTGTGCTCCCCCCTCAGATTCCCCACTCACCGACTCCTGGAACCCCTGCAGGGGTGATAAGCCTGAACTGCTTTAGGTTGGTCTCACTGCTCCCTGTTGCTGATAACGAATGCCTTAGCTGTGTCCTGGTTGGTGGAATCTGAGGGGGGAGCACAGAAGTCACCTGGCAACATTGTATGCACTGAAGTCACCCCTGGGAGTTCCTGACCTGTTTACAGCAACAAATTTATGGGACTACTGTACGCCACTGGGATCTGTTGCAATATATGCTGAATATAGCTCTTATTATATGAACTGTGAAGCAGTAATTTTGACTCTTATTTCAGACTTGATCCTCATATATGTATGGTTGATGGGGATTTATATCTATGGACCAGCATGCATCACTATGATTTTGGTATATTTTCTGTAATTTGTGTTATGCCCCAGCTGGACCTTACCACTTTAGTTGCACCTAAGTGGTGGGTATAACTTTTAGGTCAGGTAACCATTGCTACACATAGTCTTTGGTATATAGTAATGAGACCTGCAAAGGGGGCCTCTTCTATGATAATATACTAATTCAGCCAATTTGCCTACATAAATATTCTGTTACAGGCATGTAATAAATATCTGCGGCATAGGGTAATTAGTACGCCTCTTACCCACTTATCTCTAGTAATTGAGAGCAACCCCTTCCTTCTTTATATAGTAATGAGGGGATATGTTTTTTGGTGTGTAAGAATGTAAATATATAAAAACCATCCTAGGTTTTCCTGTTTATGCGTAGCAATCAGGTTTTCAGGTAGCGCCAATCAAACCCATTTTTCTCTGACAGCATATGCATAACCAGCAGGACACCCCTTGTGAGTGCCCTGAGTAAGAGAGGCAGCAACCTGTTTTTTGCCACATAGGCCTGTCCTAAAGTGCGGCTTTTTCTACATATTAAGAATATGCATGCATCATACATGCTAGGGGGAGTACAACTGGGGGAATCCATGGTGGAGAAGGATCTGGGGGTTTTGGTAGATCATAAGCTCAATAATAGCATGCAATGCCAAGCTGCGGTTTCCAAAAAGGATATCAGGGAACTGGAGAAAGTGCAGAGAAGGGCAACCAAACTGATAAGACGCATGGAAGAGCTCAGCTATGAGGAAAGATTAGAGGAACTGAATTTATTCACTCTTGAGAAGAGGAGAATAAGAGGGAATATGATCAACATGTTCAAATATATAAGGGGTCCATATAGTGAACTTGGTGTTGAGTTATTCTCTTTACGGTCAACCCAGGGCACTCTTTACGTCTAGAGGAAAAGAGATTTTATCTCCAAATACGCAAAGGTTTCTTCACAGTAAGAGCTGTGAAAATGTGGAATAGACTCCCGCCAGAGATGGTTCTGGCCAGCTCAGTAGATTGCTTTAAGAAAAGCCTGGATACTTTCCTAAATGTACATAATATAACTGGGTACTAACATTTATAGGTAAAGTTGATCCAGGGAAAATCCGATTGACTCGTGGGGGATCAGGAAGGAATTTTTACCCCTGCTGTAGCAAATTGGAGCATGCTCTGCTGGGGTTTTTTGCCTTCCTCTGGATCAACTGAGGGTATAAAATTGGGTATATTATATTGGATTGTACGATATTTTTTATTTTATTTATTTATTGTTTTTAAGGTTGAACTCGATGGACTTTTTTCAACCTGACTAACTATTTAACTATGTAACTATGTAAGCCCCGATAATGAAAAAAGTTCCTCCTCTGCTCCCACCCCCTGGGCCCCGCTGTTAACCTGATGGAGCCCAAGGGAATGTAATTTAAGCCCTGGTAAGCAAGTAGGAGTGAGGGTGTGGTCTAGTAAAATCCATTTTTTTATGTATGCAGAAATGAACAATAAAGCTGCCGTGGGCCCCCCTGTCTAGCTGCAGGGGCCTGGACACAGTCCAACAGGACCAGTTGTACTGCCTTATCGGCAGCCCTACATGCCCCCTGACATGCCACATTTGGCATGTAATTTTTTTGGGGGGGAGCGGTTACCCTTTTTTTTAGAGGGTTCCAGCTCTCACTTCCTCCTGGGGTACCGCGGCACCGGAAGGGAGATCACCCCTCCCTCTCGGCAATCATCTGGGACACTTCACAGGTCCCAGATGATTGCCCGGCCAGTCACAGCGTGCCGCGCAGCTCACGCATGCGCAGTGCATGCCTGGCTGTGAAGCCACAGCCGGGCGCCCACAGTGACTATGCCGGCACCGCAGAGAGGAGGGGGAGACGAGCGGGGCTTCGCTCCCCGCATCGCTGGACCCTGGGACAGGTAAGTGTCCGATTATTAAAAGTCATCAGCTGTATTTGTAGCTGCCGACTTTTAATTTTTTTTTACACGGAACTCCGCTTTAAGGCTAAAAAATATTTTATTTTTGATATACAGTAGTAAGTAAGTAGCTCAGGGACAGGACTCAGGAGGGCAAGAAATTAGAATGGGCAGCACACACACATAAAATTTGGAAAATCATAAAATAATGCACGGGCCATCAAGCAGTTATGCCACCAATGACCCCATATTCCCAAACATCCAGCCCTGGCATTACTTGTAAGGTTTATATACTATGGCCTTGGATTTTTCTTCTTCATCTTTGTCTGTGTAGCACGGCCCCCTAAGGGACTGCTTGGATTTACCTGCTCATCTGCACTGCCATGACCTGATGAATATTCCAACCCACCTGACACTCTGGGTTCAGACATCTTTGCACCACCTTAAAGCAATAAGTCAGACAACTCTGTGCGTTTATGTTCTGATAATGTTTACTAGAACAGTTCAAAGAAGATATCATCATAAAGAGGAGGTAATAGATCTACTAAGTTTTAGGCAACAGCGCCAACTCAGCAAAGGAATTCCTCCAAATAACACAAGCCAAGATATTTGCAGGTAAAACAGTCTATTATATACACAAATATAGTGGAGTTTCACTTGCACCTGATAGGATAAAGATGGTTGTACTGACAAATTTCTAAAGGGGAAACCTCAGCCAGCCTATGAATCTTTAACCCTAATGAGAGGTCAGACTTAATGCAATGGTATAAGGGCCCTTGTAGCAATAATGACAGTAATGTCCCCGTTGCAGATCTGATGGTCTTCACTGGCAGTAGGAGCTCATTAATTGTATCCAATAAGGTGTAATAGCAAGCAATAAGGTTTCTTGAAATGGTAGAAGCTAAAGGTGTCTATGCACATTGTTCAAGATAGGTTCAGTAAAGTACTCCCAAGGTAAAGATGTCTGTGCAAAGTGTCCCAGTGAACTCATGAGAAAAGGATTTGTAAAGGTGGGAGATTGCCCTCTCACCAGATCAGACCAGACCGATTTAATGCAATCCGGACAGCAGCTCTTGTAGCGACACACGTGCAGCGGATCCCCCATATCGATCTCCCAATGCAAAGCTCAGAACATAGGTTGGCAGTCGACCAAAGTGATGCTGAATGGATGTCTGACGAACAGCAAGCAGTGCTAGGCCTCTGTCATCTAGGTTGGAATGTGATACACCGCGTGGTAGGCCGCGACCTCTCTCTCCATGCACGAAGAGGTCCGTCTCATCTCAGGCCCAGGAGGATGAGACCGCAGGGCAGGGCTTTGGCTTCTTGTATAGTTCCTCCAAGCAACCTCTCTGCTGGTAGCAAAGATCCCTGGTATATGTAGCCCAGATACAGAATCATGCGAAGCAATTACCAGTCTGAGGAACTACTCATCTCACAATCCCTTTAGCTTGGCTCACAAACATGATGTCAGTTGATAACACTGGGCACTAGAGGGACATGCAATGTATATAAATACCGGAGGATCACTGTCCTTTATAATTGTAGTCCACATCACTACATCTGTTTTGTATATGTCTGCAGTTTCTATCTTTTTCAGTCACTCTTGAATTCTATAATATGTTCATTCCTAGTACAATAAACAATTAATGCATGTGGTAAAGGTCCTACGGAGCCACATGCTAGTTTTATACATACTCCAAGGCACTCAAAGCCTAGTGGTGAGTGGTCCTCACTGCTGCACTGAACTGAACTCTCACAGTGACACCTGCACACTGTTTAGTGCAGCAATACTGTGAGCCCAAGCTGATCTGATGCTGCACCTCAAAGTAACCATGAAGACTCCCATGAAGAGTGTTGAATGATGCATGCATCCAGGGCCACTGTTAGAAATCATGAGGCCCTGTACAGCCCTCCTGACAGGGCCCCACCAACTCCGCCTACACCCCACCGACCCCGTGGGGTGCAGCGGATCAGTAGCACTGACCTTATCCACCTATGCCCCGATAATGAAAAAAAGTTCCTCCTCTGCTCCCGTTGTATTATGTCATGTACCTCTTTCCAGAATGTTTGAAGCACTAGACACTCCCACCAGATGTAGATCATGGAACCTTCCTCTGTATTACACCTCCAACAGGTGTTTGGGATTGAGGGTGAGAATTTGTGTAGGCGAGTCGGTGTTCTGCACCATTTTGTGAGTATTTTGTAGCTATTTTCTTGTATAGCTATGTTTAATGAACCTTTGTGTGTATGTACATGAATGGTTTCCTATTCATCATCGGTAAAGGCTATACACAAATCTTTACCCCAGGATAATCGTAGGGTTTCTGTCTGTGAGGAATGAGGTTTTTCTTGAAGAAGAGAATAAATGATAGATATTAGGTGTCTTTGTGGTGTGTTCTGAGAGCATAGAGTTTCAAATGGTGTAAGTTGTCTTGACTAGGGATGAGCCGAACACCCCCCTGTTCGGTTCGCACCAGAACATGCGAACAGGAAAAAAGTTCTTTCGAACACGCGAACACCGTTAAAGTCTATGGGACACGAACATGAATAATCAAAAGTGCTAATTTTAAAGGCTAATATGCAAGTTATTGTCATAAAAAGTGTTTGGGGACCTGGGTCCTGCCCCAGGGGACATGGATCAATGCAAAAAAAATTTCGTACCTGGGGGGTGTCTATAGTATGCCTGTAAAGGGGCGCATGTTTCCTGTGTTTAGAACAGTCTGACAGCAAAATTACATTTTGAAGGAAAAAACTCATTTAAAACTACCTGCGGCTATTGCATTGCCGACAATACACATAGAAGTTCATTGATAAAAACGGCATGGGAATTCCCCAAAGGGGAACCCCGAACCAAAATTAAAAAAAAAAAATGACGTGGGAGTCCCCCTAAATTCCATACCAGGCCCTTCAAGTCTGATATGGATATTAAGGGGAACCCCGGCCAAAATTTAAAAAAAAAAATGACGTGGGGTTCCCCCTAAATTCCATACCAGACCCTTCAGGTCTGGTATGGATTTTAAGGGGAACCCCGCGCCGAAAAAAAAAAAAAAAACGGCGTGGGGTCCCCCCAAAAATCCATACCAGACCCTTATCCGAGCACGCAACCTGGCAGGCCGCAGGAAAAGAGGGGGGGACGAGAGTGCGGCCCCCCCCTCCTGAACCGTACCAGGCCACATGCCCTCAACATTGGGAGGGTGCTTTGGGGTAGCCCCCCAAAACACCTTGTCCCCATGTTGATGAGGACAAGGGCCTCATCCCCACAACCCTGGCCGGTGGTTGTGGGGGTCTGCGGGCGGGGGGCTTATCAGAATCTGGAAGCCCCCTTTAACAAGGGGACCCCCAGATCCCGACCCCCCCTGTGTGAAATGGTAAGGGTTTTGTACCCCTACCATTTCACTAAAAAACTGTCAAAAATGGTAAAAATGACAAGAGACAGTTTTTGACAATTCCTTTATTTAAATACTTCTTCTATCTTCCTTCATCTTCTGGTTCTTCTGGTTCTTCCTCCGGCGTTCTCGTCCAGCATCTCCTCCGCGGCGTCTTCTATCTTCTTCTCCTCTGGCCGCTCCGCACCCATGGCATGGGGGGGAGGCTCCCGCTCTTCTCTTCTTCTTTTCTTCTCTTCTTCTCTTCTTCATTTTCTTCTCTGGGCCGCTCCGCACCCATGCTGGCATGGAGGGAGGCTCCCGCTGTGTGACGGCGCTCCTCGTCTGACAGTTCTTAAGTAACGGGGGGCGGGGCCACCCGGTGACCCCGCCCCCCTCTGACGCACGGGACATGACGGGACTTCCCTGTGGCATTCCCTGTGACGTCACAGGGAAGTCCCGTCAAGTCACCGTGCGTCAGAGGGGGGCGGGGTCACCGGGTGGCCCCGCCCCCGTTATTTAAGAACTGTCAGACGAGGAGCGCCGTCACACAGCGGGAGCCTCCCTCCATGCCAGCATGGGTGCGGAGCGGCCCGGAGAAGAAAATGAAGAAGAGAAGAAAAGAAGAAGAGAAGAAGATGAAGAAGAAGAGCGGGAGCCTCCCCCCATGCCATGGGTGCGGAGCGGCCCGAGGAGAAGAAGATAGAAGACGCCGCGGAGGAGATGCTGGACGAGAACGCCGGAGGAAGAACCAGAAGAGCCAGAAGAACCAGAAGATGAAGGAAGATAAAAGAAAGAAGAAGTATTTAAATAAAGGAATTGTCAAAAACTGTCTCTTGTCATTTTTAACATTTTTGACAGTTTTTTAGTGAAATGGTAGGGGTACTTTTGTACCCCCTTACCATTTCACACAGGGGGGGGCCGGGATCTGGGGGTCCCCTTGTTAAAGGGGGCTTCCAGATTCCGATAAGCCCCCCGCCCGCAGACCCCCACAACCACCGGCCAGGGTTGTGGGGATGAGGCCCTTGTCCTCATCAACATGGGGACAAGGTGTTTTGGGGGGCTACCCCAAAGCACCCTCCCAATGTTGAGGGCATGTGGCCTGGTATGGTTCAGGAGGGGGGGGGGCGCACTCTCGTCCCCCCCTCTTTTCCTGCGGCCTGCCAGGTTGCGTGCTCGGATAAGGGTCTGGTATGGATTTTTGGGGGGACCCCACGCCGTTTTTTTTTTTTTTTTTTGGCGCGGGGTTCCCCTTAAAATCCATACCAGACCTGAAGGGTCTGGTATGGAATTTAGGGGGAACCCCAAGTCATTTTTTTTTTAATTTTGGCCGGGGTTCCCCTTAATATCCATATCAGACTTGAAGGGCCTGGTATGGAATTTAGGGGGACTCCCACGTCATTTTTTTTTTTAAATTTTGGTTCGGGGTTCCCCTTTGGGGAATTCCCATGCCGTTTTTATCAATGAACTTCTATGTGTATTGTCGGCAATGCAATAGCCGCAGGTAGTTTTAAATGAGTTTTTTCTTGTGGGGAAAGGGAGATATTCAAGGCATGGGATTTGGGGTAATTGATTTTAAGATTTGATAACACACCAAAATGGGTAATGTCCTTCAACAAGTTGGGCAGGGATATACGAGGTGATTGGAGTGTCAAAAGAATATCGTCTGCGAAAGCAGCTACCTTAAATTCCTTCTGGTTGATAGTTATTCCTTGAATATCTGTATTGACGCGTAGTCTATTTAGAAGGGGTTCTAGGGTTAGGACGAAGATTAGGGGGGACAATGGGCATCCTTGACGGGTTCCGTTACTAATCGGGAAGGCGTTTGACAGGAGGCCGTTTGCTTTAACCCTTGCTGAGGGATTGTCATATAGGGTGTTGATGTGTGCACACATGCGTGGTAATAGGCCAATGCCCTTTAACACTTCCCGCATATAATCCCAGGCCACCCTGTCAAACGCCTTCTCGGCGTCAAGTGACAACAGGAATCCTTTAATGTCCGAGGAAGTGAGCCAATGGTGAACGTTCAAGGTGCGTATGGTATTATCCCTGGCCTCCCTACCAGGGATAAAGCCTACTTGGTCAGCCGAAACAAGGCCAGGGATTAGGGGTAGTAGTTTATTTGCTATCATCTTTGCATACAATTTAATATCTACATTAAGTAATGAGATGGGTCTATAGTTGGACGCTTGGGAAGGATCTTTGTCTGCTTTTGGTATGACTGCTATGTGAGCCTCTAGCATGTTGCCCAATGGGGTGAGTGGGTTTGATAGGGAGTTGAAGGCTGTGAGCATTTGAGGTGAGAGTTTTTCTGAGAAACTTTTGTAATAAATTAGTGGTAGTCCATCCCGGCCTGTGCTCTTGCCCACTTTCATTTGCTTTATAGCTAGACACAGCTGCTCAGTGGTCAATGGGCATTCTAAGGCTTCAGCTTGTTGTAAAGTGATTGGTTTAGGGCAGTATTGAGCTAAGAAGTCGTGTATTTGAGATTGGCGGTCTGATGTATTAGGTAATCCTGTGTTGTGGCGTGGCAGATTGTAAAGTTTAGAGTAGAATTTTTCGAAGTAAGCAACTATATCTTCATTTTTAGAGAGAAGTGTGCCTTGATCAGTGCGCAAATGATGAATTATAGATGAGGTTTTGGCTGCCTGTATCATGCGAGCAAGCAATCTCCCACTCTTGTTACCGTGTTCGTAGAATTGTCGTCTTGTGGGTTTTCCTAATTCCTCCATTAATGTGGATCGTGCATGTAGGAGGTTCTGTAGTGTGGATTGGGAGGTAGATTGCTTGTGTGTCATTTTAAGTCTATTGATGGTTTTGATGAGTGATGCAATCTGGGCCTGATGTCTTTTTTTTGCGTTCGTTGCTAGGGCTATGAGTTTCCCCCTAATGACGCACTTGTGTGCTTCCCAAAGTGTGATAGGAGTTATGGCTGGGGAAGAATTTTCTTGAAAGTACAGTTTAAGTCGGGTGTTTATTTGTCTTAATACATCAGGATCTTTGAGGAGGGAAGGGTTCAACCTCCAAGTCTTAGTTCTGTTGTTGTATTCTGGAAACGTTAAAGATATCGTGATGGGGAGGTGGTCTGATAAAAACATAGGTTCTATTGTGGCTTGTGAGAGAAATGATAGGTCTGTCTGGGATAAAAATATATAATCAATTCTCGAGTACTTTTGATGCTGGGGGAAAAGAATGTGTAATTTTTGTCCGTCTGGAACATGGTACCCAATGTGTCATGGAGAGTCAAACTTTGTAGTTGGAGTTTAATTTGCCATAGTGCGCGATAGGGGAGTGCAGAGGTCCCTGTGGAGGAGTCCAATGTCGGGTTTAGTGGGACATATTACTATGCCCTCTTGAAAGGTAGAAAGAAGATCACAAATTTGCCTAAAGAAGGTTACTTGGTGTTCGTTCGGGCAGTACACATTTGCTATCGTGATTGGTTTAGATGTGTATGTGCCTTTAACAAAAATGTATCTACCTTCGTGATCAACCAGTGATTCTGCTATTTGAAAGTCAGCGTGTTTGGAGATAAGTATGGAGACACCTTTTGTTTTAGAGGTTGGGTTCGTAGAGTGAAGTGCATGCTTATAGATGTGATTTGTTAATTTGGGGGTATTCTTCGTGCAAAAATGTGTTTCCTGTAGCAAGAGGAAGTGAGCTTTGTGTTTAGTTAATGCAGAAAGGACTTGCGACCTCTTTTCTGGGATATTTAGGCCTTTTACAAGTGACAGGCATTTTAGTGAGAGTTGTTGAGTAGTGGTTGCTTCTTTCGGCATTGTGAGTATTTCTAGGATTGCGGGAAATGTTACGTGTAGTTAGTTAGTTCTGTGTCCCTTATGTGTTTACAGGATGATTTCGCGGGTATGTGGAGACTGGGGAGGAGGAGAGAGGAGCGACCCCTACCTGTGAGAGGGATTCGATATAGAAGAGATGTGAAAAGGGAAAGAGAAGTTAGATAAAATAAAGAGGGTGTAAGACAAGGGGGGTGGGAAGAATTCGGGAGAGGAGACAAACAAAAAAAAGAAAGGGGGGGAGGGGAGGGAAGGGGGGTAGATAAGATTAGCTTAGTGGGGATTGGGGGGAGTACCTCAGAAATTCAGCTGGGTACGTATGCAAATCGTTACCGGAGGTGGTCGTAGGCGTGCCTATCCACCTATAGAAAAATGCCTGGATTAGTAGCTCTAGTCCGTATGGACAGCTGTTTGGGGTTTGCGAACTGGGGTGGGAGTTAGTGCTGTAGCACTGCGGAGGACGAATAAAGGTGTAAATTAGCAGTTCAGGGTATGAAGAGGTGTGCTAAAAACTACATTTTGGGAAATCTAAATGCGGGACGTGTGGGGTCACATTAGTGCTGTTTCAGTCACGTGCCTTAACAATTTTCAACGAACCATACATCGTTTATGATGTTAATGACATTATGCTTGAACACCTTTCGGCGAGATAGGACCATGAACATTAAAATATATAAAAAAAAAACGGTTAAGAGAAGTCCTAAACAACAACCTATTTCAGTCATATAACATTGAGCATGTTGTTACTAGTAAAGACAATGAAACTTTTAGAAACATATCTCTCTATATCTTACTTTATCTTACTTTCCTGCCTCTTCACACTGAGGTCAGGTTGGCTAGCATGGGAGTCTGGACCATCATTCATGGCTCAATGAGTAAGTGTGAGTATTAAGGCACAGGAGGATTGATTAGTGCTGGAAGGTTTTTTACTGCTGATGAGGTGTAGTGTTTCTGGTTCCTCATCCTCTTTGTGGGTAGAAGTGGTGTTGTGGGAGGCTTGTTTATGGTTTATAGGCTATGAGCGGTGTGTGACATATTGTTAGAGGGTAGAGGTATCTGCAAATTTAGATGGCACGTGCAGAACAGGGGTCCACAGTGCCCCCATACGAAAGGGGAACACGGGAGCACAACAGCCTCCAATGGTGGTTTGAATGCGGAATTACCAGATTGACTCATAGCTAGAACAATCCAGACTCCCATAGTTTACCCGTAAAGTATAAATATCAGCTAAAGTGGTTCAGGAGAGACAAGAATTTTAGCGTTATGCTCTTGATGAGAGAGATCGTCTTTTTCAGATAAGTATGTTTCTTTAACAAATAGGCGTATGATTAGCAACAGTGCCTGAGGAGTGGATGAGTTAACAAACCATCTATCTTACGTTAGATCTTTACTCACAAAGTCCCTGTGGGGTGTTGAAATTTTTTTTCAAGATTCCAGAGCACAAGACTCATATCTGGAAATGGAACCTCCAGTAGGGACTCATGTGAAGTGTACGATCTTTCGAGATCTGTTAGTTCTCCGCCAACTAAAAAAAAAGAAAAGAGTAAAAGAAAACAAAAAAACCCGGGGGAGAGGGAGATGCGGTAAGCTAGAAGGGAGAAAAAGTTAGTGCTTGCTGCGTGAAGGCAGTATGAAAAGTTTCAAGGTTAAATTATGCCATTGGGTAATTCCGACGAGGAGTGTCTGCCATTCCTGGGCTGCGAGCAGGCAAGTTTCGGCGAGAAGGGCGCTCTCCGGGTGACGTGGGGTCCAATCTGCGACGTCTGGATCGTTGTCGTTGAGCTTTAGGAGAGGAGTTGTGTGAGACTGGTTTCCATGGTTCCGTAGGAAAGTAGGAGTACCACTCAGGAAGGTCCATCAGGGGTATGTCCAGTTGTTCGCAGAAAGTGGGTAAATCTTCCGGTGTTCGAAGAAGAGCTGTGCGACCCCTGGTGGATGCTGAGAGACAGAACGGAAACTTCCATCTATATTTGATGTTATGTGTACGCAAGACTTCCAGCAGGGGGCGCAGGGTGCGTTTGTTCTGTAATGTAATTTGGGATAAGTCCTGAAACAGTTTCACCTCTGTGCCATTAAACAGTATGCGGCCTCTATCTCTTACTTTCTTGAGAATCTCCTTTTTGAGGGGGAAGTTGACAATGCAACACACAATGTCCCTGGGTGGTTCAGAGTCTCAGGGAGGGGGCCTTAATGCACGGTGCATGCGTTCCATCTCTATGGGGGAGTCTGCCGGTTGTCAAGTAAATCATTAAAGATGGAGCATACTGTATGCTGCAGTGCGGCCTGGTCAACTCCCTCCAGGACCCCCCTCACCCTCACGTTATGCCTGCGACCCCTGTTGTCTAAGTCCTCCACTTGCCTATGGAGCTCAAACAAATGTGGCAGGTGCATATCGTATGTCTTTTGTACTTGCCTAATTGCTGTAGCTTGTATTCGGGCGTTTTCCTCTACATCCGAGATTTGGTGGTTCATCGAGTGAATGTCAGCCTTTAGGTCTGAAATCGCTGACATCATGGTGTGTTTGATGTCCAGGGCGACCCTCTGGAGGTCTTTTTGGAGGTCAAGGAGGCTTGGGAGAGGAGCGCCGGAGCCGTTGTCGTCCATGAGCGGGTCGGTGCTGCTCCTAATTGAGTCCGGGGATGAGGCCTGCGGTGTCTGTGAGGCCTGTGAGGCCTGCGATGCCTCGAGGTGCGCAGCTTGTTGGGTCCGGAAGATCTCCAGGATATTACCGCTGATCTGTGTACCGGGCTCCTTTTGTGTGCGGGGTGTCGAGGTGCTCCTGTTAGGCTTTCCTATCATGGGTATGTGCCTATAGAGACCCAAATTAGGCGTTTGTTGTCCTCTTTGTGCGGGAGCTGTCTGTTCAAGCAGCCATCTCGATTCCCATCCAGGCCACGCCCCCCCACAAATTTTATTATTACACAAAGATAACCCGAGTAAATACAAATGCAGTTTTTAAATTATGGTTTTGTAACAGAGTCACTTTGGGTGGGGGGGCCATGGAACCCAGAATCCTTTGAGGGGGCTGGGAAAACCTTGTTTCAGCTACCTATGCACCTCCTATGTCTAAGTCACCCTGTGTCTCTAATAGGGGCACAGGGTGACTGAGAAATCCAGTCTGATTTGTACTAATCAGACTCACTGTACAGCCACACTGGAATGTTGTGTTTATATATATATATATATATATATATATATATATATATATATATATATATATATATATATCTATCGGATATTGTCCCATTTTGTTGTGTACTCCTTGCTGGGTCATTTGGGGTGTGGCTGTATTCCAATGTTCTATTGTGTCTGTCTGCCTTGGATGTTATGGGATGTGTATGTAGATTAGCTATGAGCTTGGTGGGGGCAAATTCCTCCAACAGCTCTCACTGCTGATTGGACAGTCTACCCTGCCCGGAATGCAAAGGGGGGGTTGTCCAGAGTAATACCTGTGTTTTTATAAACAGTCCATGTTCAGCAACCAAACGAGTATTGTCTTGTTTTGTGGTTGTTAGCGGTTGGAATATCTGATATCTATATTCAGACTGGGAGGAAGCGGTATATGAAGAAAGCACTCAAGCGGAGTGTGGGACGTTTTGTTACATTGGTGGCAGCAGTGGGATGCTTCCTGCAGTCTGGGACATCCAAACCTCCACCTGGATCCAAGGCCCGGATAGTAGGAGAGGAGGAGAGGTACAGATACCAGCCACCATGGAAGAGGAATTCAGAAGGAGGTTGTGAGAGATGCAGATACAGCACAAAGGACCAGTATCAGAGCAGGTCCTGCTGGGATAGTATGATTCTATCAGCTGGGAACTCTGGAAGGAAGTGCTAGCCCATGAGCAGCGACACCAGGGAAAAATTCTCTCCTCCTTCCAGGAAAGTTACTGGTTGCAGTACAAGGGAGAATGGTGTTTTGGGGGGAACAACCACATAAGGAATGGAAAACTGAATTAACCAGGCTGGTCCAGGTGGAGATGCGGTTGGATGAGAGCTAGGTATGTAGCCCAAGTGTGCCCGTGAACAGTTGACGACACCCCAATAGAAGGCTTTGGCTACGGTGGCCTGGGGCTGTTATTAGAGAGGTTACAGGACCCTGACTTTGGGAGCGAGTTGGAGTAGCGTTTGGAAGAAATCTCAGAACAGATGCTGAATGTCTCAGAAGTTCCCCGTGCACTGGAAGATTTGGATTTTCTAGCCAATCAGGAATGGGAGTTGGAGATTGCCTACAGATAGCTAGATTCTGCTCAGTAGCAGGTACAGGCTCCCTTTGCCTGGGACTATCATGAAATACCAGCTGACATCTCTGAAATCCTGGCTGAAGAGTCGGCAATGTGGCAGGGTAACAGTGTGCTTTGCCAACCTGCCCCCACAGCTATGGACGCGGAGGTCTTATGGCGGATGCAGCAAGTGCTGACTGCCCTTGATGATCTTGTTTCTTCATCGGATGATCTTGGATGGAGGAATGTGTCTGTTCAGCAGCTGGATGAGGGTATGGGAGATGGAACAGTCGGCTCATCTCTCCAGTCACAGACCACAGAATGTATGGATTTAATTGACCGTTCATCAGAGGATGTTATAGATTATGAGTCACCTGCCAAAGTGTTGGCACTGGGCGCAAGTGCAGCGAACCCGTGCCCTGGATTTTCAGCAATTCCAGAGACTTGTGATTTAATTGACTTTTCTGCTGAGGAAGAACATCCGAGTGAGCCTCCAGCAAAAGAGCTAGCATCAGGGCAGAACATCACAGAGCTCTGCCCAGCACCAACAGCAGCATCTGTGGCATTAAAAGGAACTTCCCAGCTGAAGCACTGGCCACAGGACAGAGGGTCCAAGACCTCTGCCCCACTTCTGTGGCAGTTCTGGAGGCTCAGAGTGAGAAGGTGGCGGTCACTTCCCAGCAGCAGATCAGGATACAGGAAGAGAAGGTGGAGGAGGTGTTTGTCATCCCTCCCCAACAGTTGGCCAAGGTGAAGGAAGCAGTCTTTCCTCCCCAGCAAAGATCCGTGCACCTGGGAGACAGTACCAGAGACATGTCATCCCAGCAGTTAGATGAGGGAACAGAAGAGGAAGCAGCCATGTCACCTCCCCATTGGCAGCTACACAGTTTGGGAGTGGAGGAATCCAGCCTCCTGCCCCAAAGGTTAGCCAAAGCGGATGATGTGGATTCTCCAGCAGAAGTGCTGGCAACAGAGCAGAATGCTACCAACCTCTGCCCAGCATCGGCAACAACTGTGGAGTTCCAGGGAGCCTGGGGAGTCGACTCAGATACCCAACAGCATTATGGAGTGAGCCCAGCCACCCTGTCTTCTCTCCAGTGGCTGAAAAGACTCCAGGGAAAAGGGCCAGTCCAGGCCTCTCCCCAGCGGTGGATATGTTCTCTGAGAGAGGCAAAGGTTGGCTGGGTGAGTAACGCTCTGTTTTGGGACTGCTGATTGGACAGTCTACCCCGCCCAGAATGCAAAGGGGGGGGGATTGTCCAGAGTATTACCTGTGTACCTGTGTTTTCATTTCAATAAACAGTCCATGTTCAGCAACCAAAGGAGTATTGTCTTGTTTTGTGGTTGTTAGCGGTTGGAATATCTGATATCTATATTCAGACTGGGATGAAGGGGTATATGAACAAAGCACTCAAGCAGGGAGTGTAGGACGTTTTGTTACAGGTTTCATTTTTTTAAGGCAAAAAAGCTGTTCAAACCTGCCTGGCTTTATGGGAAAAAGTAATTGCCCCTAAACCTAATAACTGGTTGTGCCACCCTTGGCGACAACAACTGTAATCAAGCGTTTGCAATAACTGGCAATGAGTCTTTCACATTGCTGTGGAGCAATTTTGGCCCACTCTTCTTTGCAGAATTGTTTTAATGCAGCCACACTGGAGGGTTTTCCAGCATGAACGGCCTGTGTAAGGTCATGATACAGCATCTCAATTGGATTTAAGTCCAGGCTTTGACTAGGCCACTCCAAAATCTAAAATTTGCTTTGTTTGAACCATTTGGAGGTGGACTTGCTGTTGTGTTTCAGATCATTGTCCAGCTGCATAACCCAAGTGCACTTGAGCTTGAGGTCACAAACTGATGGCCGGACATTCTCCTTTATGATTTTCGGGTAGAGCTCAGACTTCATGGTTCCATCAATTATGGTAAGTCGTCCATGTCCTGAAGCTGCAAAGCAGCCCCAGACCATCACGCTAAAATCACCATGTCTGACTGTTGGTATGATGTTCTTATTATGAAATGCCGTATTAGTTTTATGCCAGATGTAACGAGATGCCTACCTTCCAAAAATTTACATTTTTGTCTCATCAGTCCACAGAATATTTGCCTAAAAGGCTTGGGGATAATCAAGATTTTTTTTGGTAAATGTGAGATGAGCCTTTGTGTTTTTTGGTCAGCCGTGGTTTTGGCCCTGGAACTCTCCCATGGATGCCATTTTTGCCCAGTCTTTTTCTTATTGTTGAATCATGAACACTGATCTTACCTGAGGCAAGTGAGGCCTGCAGTTCTTTAGATGTTGTTCTGGGTTTTTTTATGACCTTCTGGATGAGTCATCGTCATGCTCTTGGAGTAATTTTTGTAGGCAGGCCACTCCTGGGAAGGTTCACCACTCTTCCAAGTTATCTCCATTTGTGGATAATGGCTCTCTCCGTGGTCCACTGGAGTTCCAAAGCCTTAGAAAGGCTTTGAAACCCTTGCTAGATTGATACATGTACATTACTTTGTTTCTAGTCTGTTCTTGAATTTTTTTTAGATTGTGGCATGATGTTTGGCTTCTTGTGACCTGTAATACCGCGTACACATGACCGGACTTTCCGACAGAAATGGTCTGATGGAATCTGTCAATCGGACATTCCAATCATGTGTGGGCTTCATCGGACTTTCTCTTTCAAAATTTCTGACGGACCTAGAAATAGAACATGACTAATAAATAAAATGTCTCTGTTGGAAATGCAAGGAGAAGAATTTCAGCAAAGACAAAATATAGTGGAAATTGGAATGGAGTCTCCAAGCAGGATATAACGGGTATATTTCTAGATTGTAAGCTCTAACGAGCAGGGCCCTCTGATCCCTCCTGTATTGATTTGTATTGTAAGCGTACTGTCTGCCCCATGTTGTAAAGCGCTGCGCAAACTGTTGGCGCTATATAAATCCTGTATAATAATAATAATAATAATAATGTGTAGCGGATTTGATGGGTGCACCATTCACCATCTGTTATATCACCACTTGCTGCTCACACCCCCGCAAGGGGTTCTAACTCACCAGAACCAAAAGGTTAATAGGCCTTAGATAGCATCCTTTATCTGGTCACCTCTAGGGTCCTCCTAGGAGAATGGTCAGAAGTACCGGCATTATCCACATGTAGGAAAGAGACTCCACATAGTCCAATATTGTTTTGACAATTTATTTAAAAGGTAAATCAAATAAAATAAAACAAACAAATCTGTAGGCGCAGTGCCGTTCCAATGTTATCTCTCTGTAGCTCTCGATCGGTTGAGAATACAAGATACCGATGATAACTAATCCCGAGGTCACAGAGACAGAGTACACGCTGGACAGATGATACTAGGTAGTCACAGCTGAGCAGTACTTTGGGTGGCTTCGGGCTTGGAGCGCACAGCGTTGTGACGTAGTTCCGGTTGCCGTGGGGTCACGCCCTGACTAGTTTCGTCCTCACAACTTTTTCGAAGAGCGTGACTTCACGATGCAACAATCAGTATTTATCTTGAGGGCAGGAGGTGGGAATTAATCTTTACTCCACCCAAATATATGCATATTTAAAAGGTGTGGGTCTGATTGGCGGGTGCGTACAGACCAAGCATACGCCTGAATATTATTACAATTTTGTTAATGGTAACACGCTACAGTGAAACTACAGCATTAATCTATCATTTAATTTAAAACAGTTGAAACACATCTCATATCGAATACAGAATTGGTCCCCTCTCTCCTATCTATTTCAAGGTGCAACTTAGTAGGAGAGAGGATCACCTATCATTATAACGATATTTACCGTTGTGTACATATGTAGAAATATAAGAAAGAAATATAATAAAAACAGCATCAAATGCTAACTTATTAATATATAAAAACAATAATGGCAATAATAGCAGTTCCTATGTGATCAGAACGGTGGTTCTGACACAAAATATCAGTCAGAATAACAGAACCAAGCTTAATTCTCTGTTTCTAAAATCTCCCGAAAGGAATCACAGGTCAATTAGTTTCAGTATAAATCACACAAATAGGAGACATGAAGGGAACACAAAGACACTGAATTTCAAAAGAGCCAACTTCCCTAAACTACAAACCTTGCTAAAAGGCATAAATTGGGATAAAATATTAGGAACAAAGAATACGGAGGAGAGATGGGTTTGCTTTAAGAGCATATTAAATAAGGTCATTAGCCAATGTATCCCATTGGGTAATAAATTTAAAAGAGCGAACAAACATCCTGGATGGCTTAACTCCAATGTAAAAATGCATATAAAAGCAAAGGAGAAGGCCTTCAAAAAATACAAGGTTGAGGGATCATCCACAGCATTCAGAATTTATAAAGAATGCAATAAGAAATGTAAGGGTGCAATTAGGTTGGCTAAGATAGAACATGAAAGACACATAGCGGAGGAGAGCAAAAAAAATCCCAAGAAATTCTTTAAGTATGTAAACAGTAAAAAAGGGAGGACAGACCATATTGGCCCCATAAAGAATGAGGAAGGACATCTGGTTACAAAGGATGGGGAGATGGCAAAGGTATTGAATTTATTCTTCTCCTCAGTCTTCACGAGTGAATCGGGGGGCTTCAGTAACCAAAACTGCAGTGTTTATCCTCATGACACAACACAGGAAGCACCTACATGGTTAACAGAGGACGGAATGAAAATTAGACTTGAGAAACTTAACATTAATAAATCACCGGGACCAGATGGCTTGCATCCGAGGGTACTTAGGGAACTCAGTCAGGTGATTGCCAGACCATTGTTCCTAATTTTTACAGACAGTCTATTGACTGGAATGGTACCAGCTGATTGGAGAAAAGCCAATGTAGCACCAATATTTAAAATGGGCCCAAAAAACATCCCTGGGAATTACAGACCAGTTAGCCTAACATCAATAGTATGTAAACTCTTGGAGGGGATGATAAGGGACTATATACAAGATTTTAGTAATAAGAATGATATCATTAGCAGTAATCAGCATGGATTCATGAAGAATCGTTCTTGCCAAACCAATCTATTAACCTTCTATGAGGAGATGAGTTGCCATCTAGATAAAGGAAGGCCCGTAGACGTGGTGTATCTGGATTTTGCAAAAGCATTTGACACAGTTCCCCATAAACGTTTACTGTACAAAATAAGGTGCGTTGGCATGGACCATAGGGTGAGTACATGGATTGAAAACTGGCTACAAGGGCGTGTTCAGAAGGTGGTGATAAATGGGGAGTACTCAGAATGGTCAGGGGTGGGTAGTGGGGTTCCCCAGGGTTCTGTGCTGGGACCAATCCTATTTAATTTGTTCATAAACGACCTGGGGGATGGGATAAACAGTTCAATCTCTGTATTTGCAGACGATACTAAGCTAAGCAGGGCAATAACTTCTGTGGAAATCTTGCAAAAAGACCTGAACAAATTAATGGGGTGGGCGACTACATGGCAAATGAGGTTCAATGTAGAAAAATGTAAAATAATGCATTTGGGTGGCAAAAATATGAATGCAATCTATACACTGGGGGGAGAACCTCTGGGGGAATCTAGGATGGAAAAGGACCTGGGGGTCCTAGTGGATGATAGGCTCAGCAATGGCATGCAATGCCAAGCTGCTGCTAATAAAGCAAACAGAATATTGGCATGCATTAAAAGGGGGATCAACTGCAGAGATAAAATGGAGTATGCTGTCCAGTTCTGGGCACCAGTCCTCAGGAGGGACGTACTGGAAATGGAGCGAGTACAAAGAAGGGCAACAAAGCTAATAAAGGGTCTGGAGGATCTTAGTTATGAGGAAAGGTTGCGAGCACTGAACTTATTCTCTCTGGAGAAGAGACGCTTGAGAGGGGATATGATTTCAATTTACAAATACTGTACTGGTGACCCCACAATAGGGATAAAACTTTTTCACAGAAGAGAGTTTAATAAGACTCGTGGCCACTCATTATAATTAGAAGAAAAGAGGTTTAACCTTAAACTACGTAGAGGGTTCTTTACTGTAAGAGCGGCAAGGATGTGGAATTCCCTTCCACAGGCGGTGGTCTCAGCGGGGAGCATTGATAGCTTCAAGAAACTATTAGATAATCACCTGAATGACCGCAATATACAGGGATATGTAATGTAATACTGACACATAATCACACACATAGGTTGGACTTGATGGACTTGTGTCTTTTTTCAACCTCACCTACTATGAATCAGGAAGATTGGAGTCTGTAGGGAAAAATGTCTGGATCTGATTCAGCCAGAATTTCTAAAAATTCATAAAAAACGCTAAATAGCCATACTCCCTAAAAATCACTTATGAAACAATTTATATCGAGTTCTATGTTTAACCCTTTCGGGCTAAGAGTGTCTGTTAAAAAAATCCATTGGGTTTCTTTTTTTGATAATTTCCTTACGATATTTCCACCCCTCCACGATGGTTTGATATGATCAATTCCCCAAAATAATAGACCAGAAGGGTCTTGCTCGTGATGTTGTTTGAAATGCAGGGATACATTGTGGTCCTTATAACTAATAGAGACGTACTTGTGGGCAATCTGCTTTTGGTACACCGACGTCAGATTGTACCAGGCAAATTTCCCTGCCCCAGCTGCTGCACTGCCGAAAGAAGTGTGCTCCCAGCCATCCACATGCCCAGCGGTTGAATACTAGCTTGCTAGCACTTCAACTGCTGCCTTTTCAGTTGGTAGACTCTTCCCCCTTCCGTGAGTTTGTGGAATGTGCGGTGCCTCAGTGGCAGGTACCCAAACGCCACTTTTTCTCACGGAAGGCGATTCCGGCTCTCTACCGGCATGTGGAAGGCAATGTCCATGCCTCGCTGGACAGGGCGGTCAGCGGTAAGGTGCATATTACCGCTGACTCATGGTCCAGCAGGCATGGACAGGGACGTTACTTAAGTTTTACGGCGCATTGGGTGACTCTGCTGGCAGCTGGGAAGGATGCAGGACAAGGTGCAGTAATGTTGGAGGTTGTTCCACCACCACGCCTCCAAAATGCTAATGATTGTGACACACCTCTCCTCCACCCCCTCCTCTTCTTCTTCCTCCATGGCCTCTTCCTGTGCTTTGTCCTCGGAACCAGCGGTGCTCTGTAGCCATTCAAGGGGCTACGCAAGTACGCAGGCCAAAAGATGCCATGCGGTGCTTGAGCTGGTGTGCTTGGGGGACAGGAGCCACACTGGGGCAGAGGTTCTGTCAGCTCTGCAGGGGCAGGTTCAGAGG
The DNA here is from genome assembly GCF_042186555.1 of Aquarana catesbeiana. NCBI lineage: Eukaryota > Metazoa > Chordata > Amphibia > Anura > Ranidae > Aquarana > Aquarana catesbeiana. Next base: position 97,703,781 of record NC_133334.1, on the reverse strand, counting down.
TGGTTGACGCCACGCCAACTTAAGGCAGGAATTGGGGTTTGCGACAATGGCACCAACCTCCTCTCTGCCCTCCGACAGGGACAAATGACCCATGTGCCCTATTTGGCTCACGTCCTTAACTTGGTGGTGCAGCGGTTCATGGGCAGGTACCTGGGCTTACAGGATGTCCTGAGGCAGGCCAGGAAAGTCTGTGTGCATTTCCGCCGGTCATATAATGCCAGTGCTCGGCTGACGGACCTCCAAAAGGAGTTTAACCTGCCCAAGAACCGCCTAATCTGTGACATGCCCACCAGGTGGAACTCAACGTTGGCCATGCTGCAGCGGCTGCACACGCAGCAGAGGGCCATCAATGAGTACCTGTGCGACTATGGCACCAGGACAGGGTCAGGGGAGCTTGGTTTTTTTTCCCCACGCCAGTGAGCCATGATCAGGGATGCATGCACTGTCCTGTCACCATTTGAGGAGGCCACGAGGATGGTGAGCAGTGACAGTGCATGCATCAGTGACACTGTCCCCCTTGTCCACCTGTTGGAGCACACGCTGCGTGGAATAATGGACAGGGCACTTGAGGCAGAACAGAGGCAGGAAGAGGAGGACTTCCTTAGCTCTCAAGGCCCCCTTTATCCAGACAGTGTTCCTGCATGCCTGCCGATCACACAGGAAGAGGAGGAGGAGGAAGATTGTGTCAGTATGGAGGTGGAGCCTGGCACTCAGCATCAGCAGCAGTCTTTAAGGGATCAGTCCCAAGAAACACATGGACTTGTACGTGGCTGGGAGGAGGTGGCTGCGGACCATGTTATCCTTAGTGACCCAGAGGACTCCGGACCGAATGCCTCAGCAAACCTACGCTGCATGGCCTCCCTGATCCTGCAAAGCCTGCGTAAGGATCCTCGTATTCGTGGTATCAAGGAGAAGGACCAATACTGGCTGGCATCCCTCCTTGATCCACGTTACAAGGGTAAGGTTGCGGACCTTATCTTGCCATCGCAGAGGGAGCAGAGGATGAAACATCTTCGGGAGGCCTTGCAGAAAGGTCTGTGCAACGCGTTCCCAGAGACTGGGAGGTTACAAACTCCTGTTTCTGGACAACGTGTTGCTGAGGCTTCGGTCAGTCAAAGAAGGAGCGGTGGAGAAGGTGGCCGTCTGACCGATGCGTTCAGACAATTTTTTGGTCCGCAGCCCCAAGGTATGATCGGTTCCAGCAACCATCGCCAGCGTCTGTTTTACATGGTGCATGAATACCTAGGGGCAAGATCAGACTTGGACACCTTTCCCACCGAAAATCCTCTGGGTTACTGGGTCTTGAGGATGGATCACTGGCCAGAGCTTGCACAGTATGCAATTGAGCTACTGGCCTGTCCTGCATCCAGCGTTCTTTCGTAACGCACATTCAGTGCTGCTGGAGGCTTTGTAACCGATCACAGGGTGCATCTGTCCACCGACTCGGTCGATCGACTGACCTTCATAAAAATGAATCAGTCTTGGATCACCACCAGCTACCAAGCACCTGATGCTGATGTAACCGAATCATTTTTTTTGAAATCTCAGATCCCTTCAAAGACTGCCTATGCTGATGCTGAGTGACTATCCCTGAGTAATTATCCTCTTCCTCCTCAATCATCACGCTGATAGCTTGAAAGAACATTTTTGGTTCTGGGCGCCACCACCAATGCCTAAGGCACAATTTTTCAGCCCCTGTTTAACAGGGGCGTGTGATTACAATTTTTGATGCAATACTTTGCAGCAGGGCTCGTTCCTGCGTTCCAACTAGAGTGTCTGTGAGGGGTTGCAGTGTTGTGGCACCAGCACCAGTGCCTAAGGCCCAATTTTTCTGCCCCTGTTTAACAGGGGCGTGTAATTACAATTTTTGATGCAATACTTTGCAGCAGGGCTCATTCCTGCGTTCCAACTAGAGTGTCTGTGAGGGGTTGCAGTGTTGTGGCACCAGCACCACCACCACCACCACCACCAAAGGCCCAATTTTTCTGCCCCTGTTCAACAGGGGCATGTAATTACAATTCTTGATCTAATATTTCACAGCAGGGCCCATTTCTGCACCCACCAAGAGCGAGTGAGGACTTACAGTGTTGTGGCACCAGCACCACCACCACCACCACCAAAGGCCCAGTTTTTCTGCCCCTGTTCAAGAGGGGCATGTAATTACAATTCTTGATCTAATATTTCACAGCAGGGCCCTGTGAGGGCTTACGTTGTTGTGGCCACAACAATACCTAAGGGCCAAATTTCTGCTGAGTATATAGGGCAGGCCCCTACTTTCAAACATCTAACAAATGACTCCTACTTGCAAACGGAAGGAGACAACAGGAAGTGAGATGAAATCTACCCCTAGGAAGGGAAATTCTCTCCTGTAAGAGCTAATATGGGAAAAACATTTCTCCTTTCCACTGATGCTTTCCAATCCTTGTTCCACAAAAAAACCCAAATTTTCAAAAAACATTTGTCATTGGGACAAAAAGTGAGGTGAAATCTTCTAAAGAGGAGGAAAGACAGCAAAACAAATGTCACAGGGGTGATAACCCTTCCCTATGTTTTCCAAAAAGCTTAAAAAAGGTTTTTTGGCTGGAGCTAAACACGTTAAAAATGTACCAGTTCAAAATGACAAACAGATTCTACTTAACAACAAACCTAAAGTCCCTGTCTTGTTTGCACCGCCTGTATACTGCTGTTCAGAGTATATAGGGCCTGGTGGCCCCACACCTTTCCTTATTTTAATTTGGGTGCGGGGTTCCCCTTAATATCCATACAGGACCCAAAGGGCCTGGTAATGGACTGGGGGGGTACCCATGCCGTTTGTCTCACTGATTTTCATCCATATTGCCAGGACCCGACATTACATTAAACCCGCAAGCAGTTTTAAATGAGATTTTTTCCTTTAAAAATGACATTTGGTGCAGGGACTGTTCTAAACACGGGAAACACACGCCACTTTACAGGCATACTATAGACACCCCCCAGGTACGATATTTAAAGGAATATTTCACTTTTTTTTTTTTTACTTTAACCATCATTAAAATCACTGCTCCCGAAAAAACGGCCGTTTTTAAAAGTTTTTTTTGCATTGATACCTGTCCCCTGGGGTTGGACCCGGGTCCCCAAACCCTTTTTAGGACAATACCTTGCAAATTAGCCTTTAAAATGAGCACTTTTGATTTCGAACGTTCGAGTCCCATAGACGTCAATGGGGTTCTAACGTTCGTGCAAATTTTCGGTCTGTTCGCAGGTTCTGGTGCGAACCGAACCGGGGGGTGTTCGGCTCATCCCTACTCGTCTGTATGCTGTTCCGATGGACCAAAAACTGCGCAAGGGCAGCTATTGGCTACTGGCTATTGAACTTCCTTTTTCTAGTCCTGTTGTACATCATCGCGTTCTAAACGATTGGACTTTGGTGTGATTGTGTGTAGGCAAGTCCATTTCAGCGGAACTCCGTTGGAACTCCGTCAAAAAAAAGTCAAGAGTTTATTCTGACGGAAAAAATGGTTGTGTGTGCTCGGCATTACTGTGCTTCACTTTGTCAGACAGCTTCTATTTATGTTTCTATTTAGGGCGGCACAGTGGTGTAGTGGGTAGCACTCTCGCCTAGCAGTAAAAAGGGTTACTGGTTCAAATCCCAACCACGAAACTACCTGCCTGGAGTTTGCATGTTCTCCCTGTGTCTGTGTGGGTTTCCTCCGGGTACTCCTCTTTTCTCCCACACTCCAAAGACATGCTGGTAGGTTAATTGGCTTCTGTCTAAATTGGCCTTAGTATATGAATTTGAGTTAGGGACATTAGATTGTAAGCTCCTTGAGGGTAGGGACCAATGTGAATGTACAATGTATATGTAAAGCGCTGCGTAAATTGATGGCGCTAAATAAGTACCTTAAATAATAATAATAAATCATTTATGTGATTTCTTGATTCAACAGGTCTGACAGTAATCAGGCCTGGGTATGGCAAGTGAAATTTAACTCAGCTTTTCAAAAAATTGTGGTTAATCACAGTTCATTCATGATTCAGCATGGAAGGGGGAAATTACTTTTACACATAGGGCCAGGCAGGTTTAAACAGCTTTTTTCCCTTAATAAATTCAATAATAATTCAATCTTGGATATACTCAGGTTATCTTTGTGTAATATTAACATTTGTTTGATGATCTGAATCATTTAAGTGTGAGAAATATGCAAAAAAATAAAAAAAAATCAGGAAAGGGGCAAATACTTTTTCACACAACTGTAAATCTGCAGTTTTTTCTTATCCCTCTTCAAACCATCAAATTCCTGTGGCTTTCTCCTGCTCTGTACTTCTGTTATTGGCATTATAACTTTTGACAAGTTCTCAGTCGACTGTGATAAAACCAGGCTGAAATTTGTGTCGGGGGGGGTGCTATAAATAGATTAGTAGAGAGTTGGCCTATTCACAGCACAGCTCTGCAAGTCTCTGCCTATGTGGAGGGGGGTGTGTGCCTTTCCTCCAATCAGCTGTCTCCCAGTGTATGGCAAGAATCCACACCCACAGGTGAATCAGGAAGAGAAAATTCTAACAGGATGTGCACTTTTTAAACAGTATATAAAGCTGAAGACAGCAGATATACATGTAAAACTTATGTAGTGAGATTTGTTTCAACACTGTGTATCATCTGAGGCTGTTCATTTCACTGGGTATATGTGAGGGTTTACGTCCACTTTAATTTATTGAATAAAGATTCTCAATTTTTTTTATCAACCTCAATGAGTCTTCCTTACGCTAAGATCCTTTACTTGTTAGTGTGATCATACACAACCTCCAAATTGGAGGGTCAAATATGAGATATGGGTCATCACAAATGCTGTAAGAGGCACATGCTGGAACATTTTTGTGTAGCTGGGTGTTTCTTCTTTTTAGTGTCCATTGGCTATAGAGGAGGAGGCCACAGCATGACCAATCTATTGTTCTTAGTAAGACATTGTCAGGGCTGGGCTCAGCCCTTCCTTTTCTGAGCTGGCCACTCAGCTGTCAGCTAATTGCCAGCTCCTATCTCTCCACAGTGGCTCATCTGTTGATGACATCCTGCTCGTCAGTCCTGCCTACTTAAGCCGTCCAGCCCAAATGATCTCTGCCTTCGCCTTGGTCCCATCTCTAGAGATGCTCTTCTGTGTTCCTGTTAAATACTTGCTTGGCTGACATTCCTTCTGGCTCCAGATCCTGCTTGCTGTTCTACTACACTTATCTCTGGCTCCCTCACATTTGGATTGTCTGACTATCCGTTCCGGTTCCTGAACTCTGGCTATGTTTTGACTACGTTTACTCTGTTTACCTTTTTTTATTATTATTAAACAAGTGAGATTTAACTGTACTTATGTCTCAGTCTGATTCATGGTTTCTGACAGACATATACCTGCTTACCACCATCATTACTTATACTCTCAAAAACAATATAGTGAAATGTACTTTAAAAACGAACAACTAATGGATATCTGGAGGTTCATAATTGTAGAGTCAAAAATGTGTCTGAATATTCAGATCTGTCTAACCTGCAAAGCATTATGCATTTCTGGAAACCATAATATATGAATTATATATTTATATTAAGATTGGATAAATCTTTACTTATATTCTGAGGAATCAAAACATTTGCAATTCACTGATTTGTCGGTTTCTCCAACCGCTCTTTGTGACCTGTGTTGACTTGATAACCATAAATACTGTAAATACAATAAGTAAAATGTAAATCAATTTTTTTATTACCTTTATTGGATTGTTTCAAGCACTTTAGCTGTCCTTTGGTACAAGTGCTGTAAATCATAAAATGCCAAGTAAACCATAAATGTGCAATTCAAATTTGTGTTTATAGGGCGTAAGCTCAAATATTGGACATGTGTGGTTAGTTTTGTTCTGAATTGAAATTCGGACAAATTTTTCATTATTTGGAAATTCAGATGTATCCAAATTTACGAATTACAATAGTAACAAATTTAAATGAATCCGAAATTATGAATCAAAATTTTGGATGAAATTCAAACAGTATCTAATCGAATTTGAATTGTTTTTGAATCAAATTTGAATAGTTTTTTTAGTCAAATTCAAAATTCAGAAGAGAATAAAATTCGGACAAATTTTTCATTATTTGGAAATTCAGATGTATCCAAATGTACGAATTACAATAGTAACAAATTTAAATGAATCCGAAATTATGAATCAAAATTTTGGATGAAATTCAAACAGTATCTAATCGAATTTGAATTGTTTTTGAATCAAATTTGAATAGTTTTTTTAGTCAAATTCAAAATTCAGAAGAGAATAAAATAGAATAGAAAAAAAAAGGAATAGAATAGAAAAGAATAGAATAGAAAATAAAATAATATAATATAAAAGAGAATAAAAAATAGAATAGAATAGCATAAAATAGAATATAACCACCTTCTGAAATTCTAATTTCAAATAGAATTAATTTGAATTTGTATAAAATAGAAAAGAATAGCACAGAAAAGAATACAATAGAAAATAAAAGAATATAACCATTTCCCAAAATTTAAACAAAATACATTTGAATGGGTTAGAAAAAAATAGATTGGAATAGAAAATAAAAGAATAGAATAGAAAAAAACAACAGAATAGAATAGAAAGAATATAACCATCTTCCGAAATTCTAATTTTGAATAGAATAGAAAAGAAAAGAATAGAAAATAAAATAATAAAATAGAAAAGAATAGAATAAATAATAGAAAAGAATAGAATAGACAGACTATACCAATATAAGCGTTTTCCGAAATTTGAATAGAATACATTTGGATTTGAATAGAATACATTTGAATTTGAATAGAATAGAAAAGAATAGAATATAATAGAAAAGAAAAGAATAAAATAGAAAAAAAAATAGCATAGAATGGAATAGAAAGAATATAACCATCTTCCAGAATTCAAATTTCAAATAGAATAAATTCAATTTTGAATAGAATTCAAATGGAATTCGAATAAAATTTGATTCAAATTATAATGCAATTTGAATGAAGATAAAAAAATTTGAATAGAGTCAAATTCAAATAAACAAAACAAATTCTGAAAATGAATTAAACGAACTAAACAAGTTAAGCAAATTTAACTAAACAAATTAATGTAAATACTGAATAGAAACAAAACAAATGTTTTTGTTTTGCACATGTCTATCAAATATATCTACTGCAGTGTATTAGTATGTATCCCACTCTACATAAAAAAAGTTTGACAATGGCAAGTTTGACAATGGCAAAACTCTCTCAAGCACAGAGCAAATGCTTAGATGCTTAGTTTTATTTTCTAGCCTGCACTAGAAAACTTACTCCTGAAACTTACTCCAGGGGTAGGCAATATTTTGAGCATAGTGTGCCGAGAAATGTTTTCAAAGAAATTGAGTGTGCCAGCTACATAAAAAGTCAACTTCACACTCTCAATCACGAAAAGGAACTTTTATAAAGTAAATGCTGTAAACTACTTGAATGAATGTCGAGCTTTACACCTTCAGATCTCAGATCACCCCAAATTCTGCACCTTCACACCTTGGATAACCCCAATTCCTGCATCTTCACACCTCAAATCCCAATTTATGCACCATTATACACTCCAAATCCTGCCAATTCCTGCACCTTTACACCTCAAATCAGCCCAAATCCTGCACCTTCACACCTCAGATCAACCCAATTTCTGTACCCTCACACTTCAGATCAGCCCCAATTATCCAATTACTGTACCGTCACACCTTAGATCAGCCCCAATTCCTGTACCATCACACCTTAGACCAGCCCTAATTTCTGCAGTGCACCATTATACCTCAGATCACCACGATTCTGGCACCATCACATCTCAGATCACCCCTAATCCTGCACCATCAGACCTCAGATCACCCCAATATTTGCACCTTTACACCTCATACATCTTCATACAAAATGAAAGCAGGCAGCTTGGGGCATCCAACTCAACACCAGGATCAGATCCAACCAAATCCAGGATCGGATCCAAAAGGATGGGGGTCAGAGGATGGGGTCAGCAGGGCAAAGGATGAGGGTCAGCAGGGCATGGGATGAGATCAGCATGAAAGAGGGTGGAGTCAGCAGGGCAGAGGATGGGGTCAACAAGGCATGGGATGAGGTCAGCAGGGCAAAGGATAGGAGTCAGCAAGGCATGGGATAAGGTCAGCAGGTCAGAGGATGGGGAAAGTAAGGTATAGGACAGGGATCAGCAATGCAGTATACAGGGGTCAGCAGGGGATAGGACAGAGGTCAGCAGGGCAGAGGATGGGGTCATCAGGGCATAGGACAGGGGTAGAGGGTTGAGTCAGCAGGGCAGAGGACTGGGGTCAGCATAAAAGAGGATGGAGTCAGCAGAGCATAGGATGGGCACAGTAGGGCAGAGGATGGGGTCAGCAGGGCATGGGAGGGGGTCAGCAGCATATTAGGACAGGGTGCCATCTCTGGCACATGTGACGGGAGTTGCCGGTCCCTGCTCTACTCTTTTACTATATCAACCTTCATATGTTTTGGAAACCTGCTTAAAGGATACATAAACCCAAAAACAAACATGTAATATATTGTAGCTTACAAGTCCTTACATGTGATGGCTGCATTAGTATTCTTTTTTTTGCAGGCATTTCTGCAAATACAGAAAAACACTTGTTGATCTTGGTGTGTGTGAGTAAGTAACTCCTGCGCTATCAAGTGTGCTCAAATAAGTAAATTATCACAGAACTAGACATGTGCATTCGTTTTCGTCCAAATGCATTTTCGTCCGAATTTCGGGTATTTTTGTTATCGTTTTAACAAACGATAACGAATGTGCAGAATCCGAAAACTGAAAGATCCAACATAAACAAATGCTTTATTTATTTTCGTTGCAACAACAGTTCGATATAGATAGGAGATTCGACATGACGCTGACAATAGCGATCTGTGTCGATCTAACCTGTGGTCGAATGTGCCTAACCTTAGGTCTATTAGTCCAAGATTATTCTACATAGAGAGAAAAGATTCGACATTATAGAGACAATAGCAAAAAAGGTCGAATGAGCCTAACCTAACTCTATTAATCCAAGATTATTCGACATAGAGAGAAAAGATTCGACATAGAGAGAAAAGATTCGACATAGAGAGTAAAGATTCGACATAGAGAGTAAAGATTCGACATAGAGAGAATATAGCAAAAAAGGTTCAGTGTGCCTAACCTAACTCTATTAGTCCAAGATTATTCGACATAGAGAAAAAAGAATCGACATAAAGATTCGACGAAGCTGTCACCGTGAGCGGACATTTATGGTCAAATGCTCCGCCCATAGGCTATAGAAGAATTCTAATGTTGGTTGACTAGTAATAATGATTAATAAATATAATTATTACTAGTGGCATACAACATTAAAATTCTACTATAGCTTGTAGGCGGAACTTTCACTTGAAATGTACGATTGCAGCGTCGTACAGTTTAGCTGCTCCGTCAAATCTTCTTAGAACATTCGACAGACGCCATAAGCCTTCAAAGACAGATTCAACCCTAATTATATCGGATTTTCGGACGAATGCATTTTTTTTAACGAAACGAAATAAATAAAAACGAATTTCGGTAGTAACTAAATAAAAAAAATTTTCGGACGAAAACGAAATTCCGAAACAAAATATTTCAGTGTACACATGTCTACACAGAACTATAAATAGAATCAATATTTTAATATATAGGAAATCAATGAGTTGCTGCATGCACAAAATTGTGTACAACCAATTCATGAGTATCAAAATAAAATAAATATGTGCTGCGCTACCAATCCTCAAACATTCAAATGTGTCACAACATACTAATGCCGCGTACACACGATCGCACATTCCGACAACAAAATCCATGTTTTTTTTCCGACGGATATTGGTTCAAACTTGTCTTGCATACACACGGTCACACAAATCTTGTCGGAAATTCCAAACGTCAAGAACGCGGATTTTGTTGTATATGACCGTGTGTACGCGGCATAAGAGTGTGATGTACACGCATGTAAAATCACATCCACCCTCCAACTGGATAGAAGCAATCTGAATGTGATTTTACATGTGTGTATATCACACCATTAAAGTGAGGGCACTGAGAGCATAGTGGTGATCGGGAAGAAGTGGTTTAAAAGAACTATTGGTGTTGAAAGTCACAATTATTCACTTTTGATGAACTGTTATTATCTTGAACTGATTTAGTTACATTGAGCAACACTTCAGATTAAAGAAGAATTTTTATTTGTTTTTATTTCATTTGTGGGAAATGACAGAACTTGTATGTTCCAAAGTATGTTGTGACACATTTGAGTGTTTGAGCATTGGTAGCACAGCACATACAGTATGTCACAAAAGTGGGTACACCCCTCACATTTTTGTAAATATTTTATTATATCTTTTCATGTGACAACACTGCAGAAATGACACTTTGCTACAATGTATAGTAATGAGTGTACAGCTTGTATAACAGTGTAAATTTGCTGTCCCCTCAAAATAACTCAACACACAGCCATTAATGTCTAAACCGTTGGCAACAAAAGTGAGTGCACCCCTAAGTGAAAATGTAACAATTGACCCCAAAGTGTTAATATTTTGTGTGGCCACCATTATTTTACAGCACTGCCTTTACCCTCTTGGGCATAGAGTTCACCAGAGCTTCACAGGTTGCCGCTGGAGTCCTCTTCCACTCCTCCATGATGACATCACGGAGCTGGTGAATGTTAGAGACCTTGCGCTCCACTCCTTCCATTTGGGGATGCCCCACAGATGTTCAATAGGGTTTAGGTCTGGAGACATGCTTGGCCAGTCCATACCCTCAGCTTCTTTAGGAAGGCAGTGGTCATCTTGGAGGTGTGTTTGGGGTCTTTATCATGTTGGAATACTGCCCTGCGGCCCAGTCTCCAAAGGGAGGGTATCATGCTATGCTTCAGTATGTCACAATACATGTTGGCATGCATGGTTCCTTCAATGAACTGTAGCTCGCCAGTGTCGGCAGCACTCATGCATCCCCAGACCATGACACTCCCACCACCATGCTTGATTTTTTAGGTAAGACACACTTGTCTTTGTACTCTTCACCTGGTTGCCACCACACACGCTTGACACCATCTGAACCAAATAAGTTTATCTTGGTCTCATCAGACCACAGGATATGGTTCCAGTAATCCATGTCCTTAGTCTACTTGTCTTCAACAAACTGTTTATGGGCTTTCTTGTGCATCATCTTTAGAAGAGGATTCCTTCTGGGACGACAGCCATGCAGACCAATTTGATGCAGTGTGCGGCGTATGGTCTGTGCACTGAGAGACTAACCCTCCACCCCTTAAACTTTGCAGCAATGCTGACAGCACTCATATGTCTATTTCCAAAAGGCAACCTCTGGATATGACGCTGAGCACGTGCACTCAACTTTTTTGGTCGAAGATAGCGAGGCCTGTTCTGAGTGGAACCCGTCCCGTTAAATCGCTGTATGGTCTTGGCCACCATGCTGCAGCTCAGTTTCAGGGTCTTAGCAATCTTCTTATAGCCTAGGCCATCTTTATTTAGAGCAACAATTAATTTTTTCAGATCCTCAGAGAGTTCTTTACCATGAGGTGCCATGTTGAAATTCCAGTGACCAGTATGAGAGAGTGAGAGCGATAACCCCAGATTTAACACACGTGCTCCCCATTCACACCTGAGACCTTGTAACACTAACGAGTCACATGACATCGGGGAGGGAAAATGGCTAATTGGGCCCAATTTGGACATTTTCACTTAGGGGTTTACTCACTTTTGTTGCCAGCGGTTTTGACATTAATGGTTGTGTGTTGAGTTATTTTGAGGGGACAGCAAATTTACACTGTTATATACGCTGTACACTCACTACTTTACATTGTAGCAAAGTGTCATTTCTTCAGTGTTGTCACATTAAAAAATATAATAAAATATTTACAAAAATGTGAGGGGTGTACTCACTTTGTGAGATGTATTTATTTTATTTTGACACTTGTTGATCCTGTTCCAGTGTCCTTATAACTTTCTGTGCACTAAACTGAAATGTCGAACAATGTTATCGGCTTTCCAACTTTTTTAGAAACAATGACAATGTTGCTCCTTTCAGAAGTACAGTGAGTGAGTCTTGTCAGCATAGGGCAGGAAGTGTTTTATTGGCATTATTACCAGGTAAAAAAATAAGTGCACAAAAGAGTACATTACCCAGCTCTTCAGCACTTGATTAACATTTTTCAAGGTTGTATAGGGGTTGTATGGGGAGTCATTTTGTATTTTAACATAAGAGCAATGTGACAGAACCAACCAGAACAGGGGCTAGCCTCTTGCCTACTGACTGTGGGTCCTGGTATTTGGGGGGGGGGGAGCTGTATTCTTTGGGAGGTGTGTGCCTGGGGGACCTTTGGAGTCATTTTACTTTGGATTCAAGTCCATGTATCCCCAAGACACACAAACTCTATGTCCAAGCCAGCTTTTACTGCTTTAGACGGTGAGATTGTGAGAGCAGATGTTAATATAATCAGCTAAAGCAACCTGATGCTGTGGGTCTCCTGCTATAGTCTGTTTATTAAGATGTTATGTGTGTTTCTCCCTCCTAGGTGTGAATTCCCATTGTTAATTGAGTCACCTATTGTTTTTGTCAGTTGGTTAATGTGGCTAACTCTTGGAGAATCTTGTGATGGAATTAGCCTTGTGACAACTTTAGCTTGTTATCTAACCCTTGTGTTTTATTGTTCATGCGGTAACTGACCTAATTTTGAAGTGTCTAAAACCTGTATTTCTGTTCAATAAAGAGTCATTCCTTTGGTTCTATTTCAACATCTTGTCTGCATACGATGCTTGGGGTAAAAAGGCTGGTATTAGCTCTCAGTCTGCTTGAACAGTTGGAGGGCAGGAGGCACTGTTTGGCGGAAGCACCTAAGCAGGGTGCCAAGCGTTCCGTCACAAGCAACCATTAGATATTCTGCATTAAGGTTTTTTAGGCTTTTCCCCTCTGTTTTCACCTGGTGATCTGGACAGTAACACACCTCCCATATTAGAGCACCCCCACTCTGGATAAAGAAGAACAGGGGGCACCTTTGGACAGCAGCATTGTCAGTCTAGGGGTGTGTTAGATGCACTAACAGGTTTTGTCCACTAACAAACTGAACTTCAGCTAACTCTTTGTATGCAGTTACAGCAACTTTTTTTTTCTTTTGGTATAAATGTTTTGCATAAATAAACTAAAGCTGGTCATTGTAACTACCCTTGACAGTGTTAAATGGTTTATCTCAACCCTGTAACTACTACATCTGCAGGACAGCTTGTTCTGTTTGAAAACAACAGGTTTACTGGCCTGATCTCCAGGTGAAAATAAAAGAAAGAAAGCCTAAAAAAGAAAATTAGTGCAGCCACCACATCTAAGAATTGTTAAGCTGCAATATTATAAATGTTTGCTTTTAGGTTTAATACCACTTTAAGTTTCCTTCTGCTGCAAATATAAAACTGTTCTGATACCAAATAAATAACTGTATGTGGCTATAGTTAACTAAGTTAAACAGCTGTTGACTAAAAAGTTTAGCATTACTGTAATCACTTTTCTCTTTAGATTAGTTGACACCTACCAGAGTGCTCCATTTTCACTGATTGTTTGGTCGTTTTCTACTGGCAATCCACCCACGTAACATGGACAAGCAGACGCTGGAACGCATTCATCATTGTCATTCTGATAAAAGCCTTTTTTACACGTGCAGCCAGGTAATGGGTCAAAGTTAATGTTGCAGGTCGCATCATTGTCATTCAGAGAGCGGCAAGTAGGCTTACATGAAGTTATTGTGTAGCCATAAAGCTGTTTTTTTGGACATATTGGTATAAACCTTTCTAAAACGTAAAAGGGATTTAAAAGACGTTGTTATTATGGGTTTAGTAAATACAATTGTAAAGGAAACCAGTTTAAAAACAGTACTGGACAGGATTCAGCATCTGAATACTGTATATACAATATCTTAAACTGGAATTAAACTCATTTTTTTAAACCACTCATAGGTAGGATGTTTATGACAGAAGAGCCCTAGTGGTCTCTTCTGTCATAAATGCTTCTCTTGGCCTGTCAGTAGTAATGTACACCGAGCAGTGCATGTGCAGCTCAGAGTGCATTTACAGTACCATTCTGTGCTGTGATAAAGTGACTCCCCTGCACCTTTTGCAGGCAGGGCTTCTGATAAGGCAGTACAGCCAGCCCTCCTGTACTGGGCTCAGGCCCCATCAGATCAGAAGGGGGGCCTGGCCCCCTGTCGAGCAGGAGGAATGGCTGTACTACCTTACTGCCAACTCTTACGGCCCCCCCTGCAGCGACTGACTGTTTCTCCTTTTTCTCCCTGTGCAGAGGGATCAGTAGCTGTGCCCCCTCCCAGATAGCAAGCAATTATGCTGCAAGTTTGAAAATGACTTGCTAAGCTATTGCTAGACTTGTCAGGCTTCACAGATTTGTTGCACATTTGCAGCAAGTCTGCATTGCACAACTCCAGATCAAATTTCTTTGCAAACATTCTGCAAGTCTGCTACAAGTTCTGGTTCAGTTATGTTATGCAATAGTCCTAACACCACAGGGGTCACTGTGGCTGAATTTGCATGCTGTAGACTTGAAGAGCTCTTGCTGTAGACTAATCACTGCAACTTTGGTATTGCTAGAGACTTGCGTGCTCTGCAAGTGTACAACTTGCCAGTGAAAATGTGCAGCAAGTTAACAGACTTACAATTCAACACAGCGCTTCTGGCTTCCCTCCTCCCCTCTCCTCTCCTCTCCTGCCAGCAGCTGTTGCGGGCACACTGGTGTATTATCTCAGGATGGAGAGCAAGGAGGGGTGGTAAATATGTTGCAGGGTGCTTGCAGAGCAGTGCTATTCACCTGAATGGGTCATGTGCGATGGGGGGGTTTAATTTCTGCCATGGCTGCAAAGCATTGCATCACAGCCGTGGCATTTTAGTGAAAATATAATTTTATATTTTCGGAGGGGGGACCTGTCAGGTAGGCTGTATGGGGCCCTGTGATTTCTAACAGCAGCCCTGTGTGCAGGAGTGAAGTCATCCTGGCCTGAGCGAACAAGGACACACGTCTGCTCTCCTCCCCTTCTTGCTGTGACTCGGAAAGTGATGTCTATGACGTCACTTCCCGGTCAGCCTCTCGGTGTCCCCAGCTAGATTAGCCAGGAAGGAATGTATTGGAATGAGATCTACATTGCAAAGCATTCAGTGGAGTCCAGAGGAGACATACAGGGTCTTTTAGAGAGAGAACCTGTCACCTAAATAACATAACACAGGGGACTTTTTGTTCCCTATGCGATGAAAAAAAAGTTAAGTTAAAATCATAATTTTTTTTCTCTCAAGCGAACGTAAATACATGTGTTGGGGGCACCTACGTGTGAAAACGTCAATTGCGATGCACATGTTACATATCACTGCGCACGCCAGAGTGAGAGCAATAGTTCTAGCACAATAACTCCACCATAACAATAAACTGACACCTATAGGTGGCTTTTGAAGCATCACCTATACAAAATATAGGGTACTGAAGTTTGCTGCCATTTCGCAGGCGAACACAAATGTAAGGTTTGGCATGTTGGGGTATCTATTTACTCGGCACATCCTCATCTCTGATGATATCGATAATGACAATATGTTAGGGGGTGTCTCAGCGACGATCAACATTACATTACATTCCAGATTAGTTGGAGACACAGGTCTCACCACTGCTGCAGATAGAGCAGATTGCGGTAGGAGATACCCTGACATTCTCAATACATGCCTGGCTGTTACTACTGCTTAGTGTGATGCAATGCTTACTGTTTGCTTTTTTGTTGTAAGTGCAATTCCTAAAGGGGGAGTCTTTTTATGAGGAAATAAACAATTTTATACAGGATTACACTATGGAATATGTTTTTGTTTTTCCTCATATGATTGGACACGAATATCTCTATATGTGATCGAGTCCTTATGATAAAGCTGGCCCAGGGAAATTGAATTTAAAACGTGTGATAACAAGTGCCATTTACCTGTTTATTATCTTACATTTTCTGGTAACAGTTTTATTCAGAGGGGGATGTGAGTACTCCCCTGGCTCTTCTCGTGTGGTGGTGTCTGTGAAAGTTTAGCCATCTTTTACTTATAGAAACCCCACTATGGATTATGCTATGGACTTTTTACCATTTTAATTATGGACTTCTTCACTTATGCACTTTATTGACTTCATGTATCGCATGACCATTTATGTTAGATATATATGGTTATATAGATTACACCATCCAGGTGTTTTTAATAGCGTTGCCTTTATTTGTGTGCATTGTATTATCTGTTTGAGCCTTGGTAGGCTATAAGGTAGCAGCTGTTTGCCTTAATTGATCGCTTGTTAAATACACAAACTGGTCGTTGATTCCTGTATTTATATTTACTACAATTTATTGCGTTTGTTTGCCCTAAAATTCACTTTAGTATGTTTTTTTTACTGAAATTTTACATTTTCCTAGACCTTTGCGGTAATATCGGGTGACATAAAAATTTGGATCTACCACTTATTTTTTCTCCAGGATACCTGCTTTCAGAAAATATACGTTTGCGGTTTTACATCATCTTCAGGGCTAACATGTTTTTTCAAAAATGTGTGCAAAAAAAGCAAAAATGGCTCTGGTTAAAATACCGTTTTCCTATGCCTTATATTGAGCCCTTGTCCTCAGTTTTCTGACAACATTTTGTTAATATTAAAGATACTTACAAAGTGCACTTACCACATGGAGAGAGCTTCCAATTGCTTAGAAAAACTCCTTTTGCAGCACAAATCTTAACATATGAGAAGATTGCAGCACACATACAGTCTTCTAGCTTTGCACAACTGCAGGTGTCCATGATACAGTTCTAAAAGCAAATGAAAGTGGTTATCTTATGAATACAGATACATATGAATTGTCTCTAGATCGAGCAGCTATTCCATGCCATAAATTGTGATGTTCAAGACATGATGGAAGATATCACATGTGTGTGACCATGGCAAACATTATATCCATTTGCTGACCACAATACATATACGTATATACGTTGCGGATTGCAGGTGGTTTACCGGGGTTATGGCTGAAGCTATCAGCCATAACCCCGGCATTTCTTTTTTTCACCTCCTCCTTCTCATGAAAGTGGTCCGAGTGATCCTAATTAGCAGCTGGATCGCTTTCAGAAGCAACGGGAGGGGGTCATTCTCACAAACAGCGCTCGCCGGTGTTTCTCGGTCATACTGTCTTTAATGGTGAGTCCGATCCAAGGGTTCACTTGACTGGTCATAGAGAGAGATGAACAGAGACCAGATCGTCTCTGATCATCTCTATAAGCGAGGTCATGATATCTCTTCAGGTCAAGGGCAAAAGTAAACAATTTTTTAAAAGCAAAAAAAAAAAAAAAAATGTTTTAATCTTTTGCTTTCAATGGTAGAGGAGAGATTTTGGGTCTTATTTCTTGTCATCCCTTATTTCTTTTACAAGGGATGTTTACATTCCTTGTAATAGGAATAAAAGTGATAAAAATAAATAAAATAAAATAAAGGGACAGTGTAAAAATAAAAAATAAAATAAAATAAATAATAAGAAAATTAATAAAATATATATATTTTTTTAAGCACCCTCATCCCTCCAGATGCAGATGCAGGAAAGAAGGCATACGTAAGTCGTGCGTGCATATGTAAATGGTTTTCGCACCACACATGTGAGGTATCGGTGCAAACATCAGAGCGAGAGCAATAATAATAGTGCTAGACCTCCTGTAACTCTAAGCAGATAACCTGTAAAAAATTTTAAAGCATCACCTATGGAGATTTTTAAGTATCGTAGTCTGTCGCCATTACATGAGCGCGCACAATTTTAAAGCATGACATGTATGGTATCTAATTACTCTTCTTAACATCATCTTTTATTCTTTACCAAAAAAAGAAGCCCAAGCACTGTCACATGGGGGAGGTCACATTCTCCTTCAGACCCAGAACACCTGCTTAATCATAGCAAAAGAGAGAGGGCTCCAACAGAGCAGACAGGTGGTGACAAAGCATGGATTGGTGAGTATAAATTATTGGGGAGTTGGACTGTTAGGAAACACTGCCAGTTTTCCCTGGATGGCAGTGTTTCTTTAAAGCTGATCTTTCCCTACCAAATAATTGAAAATTAAAAACCCACCTAGATTGCCCTACTTGCACTAATTCACAGTCATGTGATATTTAGAGCCCGAATTTTCTCTCTTCTTCTGTAAACAGGAGGCCAGGTCTTTCTTTGGGTGTCCACATCAATGCCTACATGACAAAGACACTTCCTATTGGCTGTCCAGCAGTGAGGTCCTCTCAGGAGCCAGCAGAGAAATCGTAGTGGTGACATCAGTGTAAGGGGACGATCGGGTACTTGCCAGCGCAGGCACCTCCACAGCATTGTAATACTATTCTCCTGCACCCAGCAACAGCACTATAGCAAATTGGCTAAGGATAAATGATACTTCCAGAGAAAAAGGCAATAAAAGGAACAGATGCAAACATCCTTTGAATAAACTACAAATCCTTACTCAGCAAACTACAAAATCTCAGCTCCTCTTTATGCTCAACCAGAGCTTCCTGGGCTGGTAAAATTGCACTGGTAAAAATGTTCCTAATGCCTCATGTGTTATACTTTCTCTGCACACTCCCTGTGCCCATACTATCCACTCAACTATCCACGCTACAAAGAGTCATCAACACCCTCATATGGGATAACAAACATCACAGAATAAAGCATTCCACTATGTGCACAGCAACATCCAAAGCTGGATTGGGAGTACCAGACATAATACAATACTACAAATCCACCCTTCTAAGGCAGGCTAAACATTGGTGGCCCCTATCAGAACAGCCCTCATGGGTCCAAATCGAAGAGACTTCCCTAGAGCACCCCACCATACCACTTCTTGCCACAATCCGGCTGCATTACAACCCACATCATTCCTTTCTCAACATGGTAAACACCACCATAAAAGTCTGGAAATCATGCAGCCAACATGCCAGAGGACTAACATTGCAAATGCTGAAGTTCCTTCATCTCTCCTCCCTGGAACTTATATGCGCACACATATCGACCTCTACATGGTCAACTGCTGGAATCTCAAAAATTGAGAACTTATTTGATAGGGGTGCCTTGCACACATTTCAAGGCCTACACTCGCACTTCTAGATCTCCATTGGGATTTCTACAAATTCCTCAGAATACGCCATGCTCTACAAGCAATTACGTGGTCAGACAATACCCTTACCGCTGACATTCTAATGCCCCGTACACACGGTTGGACATTGATCGGACATTCCGACAACAAAATCCTAGGGTTTTTTCCGACGGATGTTGGTTCAAACTTGTTTTGCGTACACACGGTTGCACAAAGTTGTCGG
This sequence comes from Aquarana catesbeiana, assembly GCF_042186555.1. Classification (NCBI taxonomy): domain Eukaryota; kingdom Metazoa; phylum Chordata; class Amphibia; order Anura; family Ranidae; genus Aquarana; species Aquarana catesbeiana. The sequence continues at coordinate 97,684,404 of NC_133334.1, read as the reverse complement.
AATTTCTGATCGCCAAGAACGCGGTCACGTACACTACGTACGATGAGACTATAAAAGGCCATTTCAGAACCAAGCGTGGCACCCTTTGGGCTCCTTTTGCTAATATCATGTTAGTAAAAGTTTGGTGTATCTGCTCTTCAGTGCATGCAGCGAGTACCCTTGACTTGTCATTGTGTTCTTGTTCGTTTGTTACTGTTTTTCAGGTCGCTCTTCACAGGCCTTGCTGTTCTTCAGTTTGTGCTGTGCGGGGGCTTGGTGTTGGGGTCCTGACCTTGACACAAGTCCAGTCCATGAACAGGGTGGGGAAGAGTTCATGGACCAAGAATTGGTTGCTCCAGCGTGACCAGTTCTGTCATATGCCTTTGCTCCGTGAGATCAGTGAGAATAAACCTGATGATTTCAGGAACTTTCTCCGGATGACGGACCCCATTTTTCACTGTTTGTTGGCTTTGCTGACCCCTTATATTAGCAGGCAGGATAGCTGCATGAGGCAAGCCATCACTCCGGAGCAGAGGCTCGTTGCCACCCTGTGGTACTTGGCGACGGGGAGAAGCCTGCAGGACTTGAAGTTCTCGACAGGCATCTCCCCCCAGGCTCTGGGGATCATTATCCCAGAGACCTGTTCTGCCATCATCCAGGTCCTGCAGAAGGAGTATATTAAGGTAAGATTTTTATCCTTTAACATCACATTTTATTGTATTTAATGTTTGCTAATGTAATGTATTTCTTTCCTCATTCCCTAATTACCATGATTGTAATATGCTGTGAATGTCACCTTTGTCCTTATGCATGCTAGATTTTTATGTAATAATTTTTTTTTCTCCTTCATACATATTTGCCTTCACTTACCTCCCCAGCATGGTCTACTGCCCCTATATTCACCTCATGTAGTCACTTAACAATGTATTTTATCAGCTCCATAGTAGTGCTTTATCCCAAACACCCCCTAAAATGTTTTGAAATGTGATTTGTGCTTTAAATTCAGGCAGAGTGCCAAAGGCTTTTTTTTGTGGGTCCCCAAATCATTTGGAACCCTCCCTCCCCTCAACTGCTAAGTCAGCTGGTACCAATTCTCTATCTATCCTCAATCATCTATCTGCTGACTTTGCCAAACCCATACACACTATACCCATCTCTTTTGTGGTCAGATGTATGGATGAATTCCCCAAAGCATGTAGTGCAAGGGCCTGCCTGAATACTTTCAAATGGTACTGTTTAAGGTTTTTGTATTCTATTATTATCTTGATAGGTAATAGCAGAATGTCCAAATGTGCTTAAATGTGTACAGTGTGTATTTATATTTTTGTATTATGACACTTCTTACCTGTCCAGTGGGCTGCCAATAATGTAACTAAGGAGGGGCTGGCCAAAGTAATACCCATTATTTAGGCATTCATCTCTCAATGAAGTCAAGAGGGTTACCTGTCCAAGAGTTCCCCCCTATAATGTTATAAATGGCCCATGAGAGGGGGGGAGGGGGAATCTGATAGTTGTACCTTATACTTTGGTCTTTAAAAAATACCTACAAAAAATGTTATCTTGATGTTGGCTAAGAATGTTTGTGTCTAATCTGCTTTCCCTGTTTATGTGCAAAATGACTAATTTGTGATTTTGGTTTGACTCCACAGTTTCCTTCCACACCACAGGAATGGCAGACTGTGGCCTCCCACTTTGCCCAGTGGTGGGACTTTCCTAACTGCGGAGGGGCAATTGATGTGAAACACGTCCACATCGTCCCACCACCCAACTCAGGGTCGTACTATTACAACTACAAGTGGTTCAATAGTTTTTTTTTTTAATTCCATACTTTTTTATTATAAATATTTCAACATTACAAACCAAAATATATTATTGGATATAGTACTTATCACTTATACAGTTTGTACATAAATTCCTTATTTCGAATACCATACATATGGTCTATCCACAGCAAATTCTGAAATTTTTCTATCTTTTTCTTACATATATTCTCCAATCAATATAACAAGTATTTAACCACAAATAAAAACAACATACAACAAAACAACACACACAAAAAAAAAAAACAACAAAAAAAAAAATTTCCCGAGCACAAGCAACTCGGATGACTATTCCATTTCCTGCCCACTATAGTATTCTATGCATCTATACCTATGTGAAAAAGTACCTCGGCTGGTTGCTTAAATCAGGAGATTCTTCTCTCCCCGTTGATTTTGCCCTCTACCTCCATTTTCTGTCTGGTACCAAATTCTCTATCCCTAATTATACTTGCCCACCCTACTAAAGATCCGCAAAAAACGGTGAGGATGGGGCTAACCGTGGAACCGAGATCCATGGCTTCCACAGTTTATACAGGTAATTAGGTATGCCTCTGTTACAATAGATCTGTTGTTCCTTCAAAATATTGTCGTTTACATGAAGGCGCCATTCCTCAAGGAAGGTGCACTTGGAGATATCCACCTTAGGGCAATTAGCTTTCGTGTCAAAAACAGTAGTCTGCTAACTGGTATCAGAATCTCATGGGACATAAGTTCTTCATCAAGATAGCCCAGCAGGCACGTTTTAGGGTCTTTATGGATATATGTCTTAAATGTATCATTAATTGTATTCACCACCTCTTGCCAATATTTAGCCAGTTTAGGACAAATCCACAACATATGTAGTAAATCAGCAGGTGATTGTTGGCACCGTGGACAGTCCGGGGAATCATGCCTGCCCCACTTAAATAGTTTGACCGGTGTTCTATATACCCTGTAAATTATAAATAATTGGGTCAAACATTGTGCTGGTGATAATGAGACTAGGGGTATCCTTTCTAATATTGTTTGCCAAGTTACATCTGAAATATCCCCTATATCTAGCTCCCACCCTCTTCTGCCTGGGCTAGCACCCTCATCTCGATATGATCTCGTAAGTTGACCATATAGAGATGAGATCAAGCCTTTTTTTTCTGTCATCCATGCTAATAAAGTTATAAGTGGCATTGGTTTTATCACTTTCTTTTCCCCTTTAAACTGAGATTGAACGGCATATGTCATAGTTGTAAGTATTTAAAAAAATTATGATGAGGTAAGTGAAAAGATTCCTGCAGATCCTGAAAGGAGCGTAGAATATTGTGTGAGTACAACTGAGTTATATATTGGAGGCCCTTAAAGCGCCAGCTTTCAAATCCCTTCAGTTTACCTAGTTCTTTATATTGCCTATTCCCCCAGAGTGGTGAATACTCAGAAGCACCTGCATATTTCATTATGCTCCTCATTTCCTTCCAAACTCTATTCATGAGTATCATTGTTGGGCTCTTACAGGTATAGGCAAAGGCCCCAGATTCCAGCTGGGCCAAGAGGTTGTAGTGAGAACTGTTACTTAGCAGTAGGACCTGAATAGAGTCCTCCCAGTTCACAGCACCCCAGCCAGCAAAATGCTGAAGCTGGGCAGCTATAAAGTAAAGTCTGGGGTGGGGTATCGCAAGTCCGCCCCCATCCCTTTCTCTCTGGAGAATTGATAACCTAATCCTGGGATTTTTTCCCTTCCATAATAACCTTCGAAAAATTGATTCAATCTTTTTGAACCATTTGAGAGGTATCCATGTCAGTGAGTTATGGAAAATATATAATAATTGAGGGAACCAGATCATTTTTATAAGGTTTGCTCGACCCACCACCGATAATGGCAACTTAGTCCATGCCGTACTCTTCTGCTGGAATTTAGTAAGAATAGGAGATAAGTTATCTGTCAAATAATTTTCTATCTTGGAATGTATCATTATTCCCAGGTATTTAAATGAAGAAACAATTTTAACCTGAGGAGCCTCTCTTAGCATGGACAAGCTAGGGTTGTCTAAAGGGAGCAAAACAGATTTATACCAGTTAATGATATATCCCGAAAGCATGCCAAAATTTTGTATAAGTGCCAATAAAGATCTTAAAGATTTATCCGTATCCCCAAGAAATAGCAGAGCGTCATCTGCATATAGAGAGATTTTTTCATTCCTCGTTCCTCTAATAAATCCGCAGATTGATTCTGATTGTCGGATGGCTTCAGCCAGGGGTTCGATGGCCATTGCAAATAGCAGGGGAGACAGGGGACATCCCTGTCTTGTTCCTCTGTATAATAAAAAAGATTCAGATACCATACCATTTATTGGCATACAGGCCCTTGGGGTAGAATACAGCATTTTAATCCACGGTATGAATCTTTCCCCGAGGCCAAACGCACCCATCACTTCCCACAGGTATCCAATGCTGTCGAAAGCTTTCGCCGCATCGAGTGACAAAATTGCTCTGCTCCCAGGGTTATCAGATTGTAATTGCATGTTTAAATATAGCCTTCTCAAGTTGGTTGCTGTAGATATTGTAGGGATAAAGCCACACTGGTCTTGGTGAATCAATCCCTGAATATGTCTATTTAGTCTTGTGGCAAGGACCCTGGCTAGAATCTTAGAGTCCGAGTTCAGCAATGATATCGGGCAGTAAGATTCCGGGGCCAAAGGGTCCTTTCCAGTTTTTGGCAATACAATGATACAGGCATCCTTCATAGAATCTGGAAGCTTAAATGATTCCAAGGCATGGTTGAGAACCTTCAGTAGTTCCGGAAGTAACACCTCTCCATAATGTTTATATACCTCTGAAGGTAAGCCGTCAATACCCGGCGCCTTATCATTTAGGCTTTCTGATACTGCCCTGACCAGTTCCTCTAAGGTCAGGGGGCATCAATTTCCTCTTTAGAATTTACCGATAAGGAGGGGAGTTTTAGTGGATCTAGGAATTCCTTAATTCTTATCTTGGAGTATTTAGTTTTATTTTGATATAGGTTACTATAGAAAGAGACAAAAGATCCCAGGATTACATTCTGATCTTGAGAAATATCTCCCCCTGTTGTACGAATGGCTGAAATAAATTTGGTGTTTTCCTGGGACTTCGCAATTATGGATAACATTCTGCCCGTTTTTGCACCCTCCTCAAAACTACGACATCTGGACAAAAAGTCAGTCCGCGCGGCCTTGTTCATAGAAACTTGTCTGTATAAAGATTGTGCATCCTTCCAAGCCCCACGGTTGGTAATAGTGGGGTCCCGAATATACTGAGCTTCTTTCTGCTTCACCTCAGCTGCTAGCAGGGATTCTTGTTCCCGGCTAGTTTTTTTATAAACACTTATGGTTTTAAGCAGGAGTCCCCTCAAAAAGGCCTTCATGGTATCCCATACCACTTGTGGTGAAGCAGAGTTATCATTAATGTGAAAAAATTCTGTTAGAGCCTGGTTCGTTGAGTCTGCCTGATGTTGAATTTTAAACCAGCAAGAGGGGACCTGCCAGTTAGTCCTAGTTTTAGGCTTTATTTTGTCTAAAGTTGCTACTGTAGGTGAATGGTCTGATAACCCTCTAGTTAAATATTGAATATTAGAGACCCAAGGAAGAACTGAGTCTGTACCCAGGAACATATCTAATCTTGATAAGGTCTGATAGGTACTGGAGCAACAGGAATATTCCTTAGAAAATGGGTTTCTTAGACGCCATATATCCTGTAGTCCCAACTCCCGGATAAATCTATAAAAGGTAGTATCTACATTAGGGCCTGCTGGATATCTATCCAAACTAGAGTTACATACATAATTGAAGTCCCCCATAATCAACACTGGGATCCCTGGATTATCTGCAATTAGCGAGCCTATACGTCGCATTACTTCGCTATTACATGGGGGTGGAATATATATTGACCCCAAAATACATTGCATAGAAAATAATGTACATACCAGCAAAATAAATCTTCCCTGTGGGGTTCAATAGGTTCAAGGGGTTCAATAGTATTGTGATGTTGGCGGTGGTGTCGTCTACTTATGAGTTCCTGTATGTGGACGTGGGGAAGAATGGCCGGATGTCCGATGGTGGAGTCATCGCCCAGACTGAGTTCTACAGGCATCTCCAGAATGGCAGCTTGGACTTGCCACCTCCAGAAGACAACGTGGAAGGACTCCCATTCGTCTTTGTTGCGTATGAAGCCTTTGCGCTGGGGGACCATCTTATGCGGCCATTCCCGATGAGGACCCTCACCCTGGACCAGAGGGTTTAATTACTGGCTGGCCAAAGCCAGAAGAGTTGTGGAGAATCATGGCCAGCCGGTTCCGCCTATTTCTTACACCCATACACATGGCGGAGTACAAACTGAATCACATTATCCTGGCGTGCTGTGTTCTACACAACTTTTTATGGAAACATTCTGCCAACTATGCTGGCTCAGTTGGGCCTGAGTCGGGAATTCAAAATGAACCAACCCTGACGGCGCTTGAAAGTGGCCGTCCTGGCTTGCCCCCCCTAAGTGCCCATGATGTCCGGCTAAGATACCATGAATTTTTTGCGGGTAGGGGGGGCATCAATATGCCAATGTCTAAAACATTTTTAAAATAAAAAAATAATAAAAATAAAAAAAATTTGGTGACATTTACTGCTTGTGTTTGTTTTAGCTGACCCTGACACAAATGTGGTGAGTCCTGAAAATGGAGTGATTGTGTAACATTACAAAGCACTGTTGGGTGTTATTTACTAAAGGCAAAGACACTTTGCACTACAAGTGCACTTGAAATTGCACTTGTAGTGCAAAGTGGATTTGCCCTTAGGAAATAACCCCCATTGTCACAGAAAACAGCAATTAGAGCATCACAAAAGTGTTGAAGCGTTGAGACAATAATCCACACATTCTTGATTAACAATATTTTCAATACCAGCACAATCACATGTGCATTTAGAACGTTTTTTTAAAACAAACCAACATGTTTGTTGTATAACAATTTTTGGGGTCACATTAGAAAAAGTAGAAATGTCCATTTAAGATAAAACAGGCATGTTTAAAACCAACAAGAAAGACACAAATCTTGAACTTACAAAGTTCACATTTGGTATAACTTGAAGGCAATATCAGACATGAGTATTTACAAACTGTGTTTGATATTGCGTTCAGATGGGGTGAAGTCACCCCAGGAAAAGCCAAATTTTGAAGATGCACACAAATTTAAGAATGTCAACATGTGCTAGCTGCCATCACAGGGGATCAAGGGACGTGTTTTAGGGGTGCAACCCCTTCCTCACAGCTACTGTTTTATTGAGGAAGGGGTTGCACCCCCAAAACGCCTACATTGATCTCCCATGGTGGCAGATAGCACATGTTGACACACTGTGTGCATCTTCAAAATTTGGCTTTTCTAATATTTGTCAAAAAATGGTCAACAAAGGGATTTTGAGGGCTTTTAAACTCTCCCTAAAACATCAATGATGTTCTTATTTTTTTGAAGAACATCATTGATGTTTTTCTTGATGTTTTCCAAGTCCCTATTACACCCCATGATCTCCCCAATCAGGATCTGGGCACTTTCCGAGGTGAAAGGATCTGGATCCACAACATCACAATCCCCTAAAAAGATAGAAACCAAACAAAACAAGGTATTATAAATATGCCAGCATCCATCTCTTACCTTAGCCTGTGGTCGCAGACACTCACCTGTTGTGGTGACAATTTCCACCACGTCTTCCTCCTCCTGCTCTGCTTGGCTTTGGGGGATTTCCCCTTCTTCCAGAGGTGGGGGGTCTGTGGTCTCCTTGGATGAGGGGTGTCCTCCGAGTCTTTTATCCCCTATGTTAAAAAAATAGGTATACTTAGCACGCAGATATTTGATGGCAGAACTATAAATATGAAACATTGCTTGGAAGTGGGGTACAGTTGTCTGTTTTGGCAGAGTTCCAAGATGTAGCATTTTTATTGTCCTTTGTCAAGCATCAATACTTTACCTGTCTTGTACAAGCTTCACAGATGGAGATACCATTATAGTATACACTGGAGCACCTGTGTGGGCCCCCTAATAAAAAGGGTGTTCTGGGGTCCCACACTAGTGCTCCAGCGTCCAGATGTGAAAACTGCTGCTGAGTGTCCTCTCCTTACACAGAATCTAGTTGGCATTTCATTCTAGTAACAAACACATCTACACCACCCAATTCTTTTCACACAAGTAGGCCCCAAAAAATGATGGCAATTGCATATGGCCAAACAAACTATGTTTGATACAAACGAATAATGTGCCCATGAACATGAAAGTTCACATTTTAAACTGGATAACAGTAAAGAAAAGCACATGTAGCCGCACAAATGTAATAAACATAAAAAGAATATGAACACAGCACAACTACTTACTTTTTTGCTGCACTCTCCGGATCTTTCTGTACTGCTCATGCTCTCTTAATTTGAGGTCCGACCACTGCTTCCTGAGCTGATCCTTGGATCGTCGTACCCCGAAATTCGGGGGCAGACTCTTGACTACTTTCGCCATGATCTTGGCCTTTCGGACATTGGGGTTGGGGTAAGGTCCATACTTCCCATCATAGTCGGCCTTCTTCAGGATGTCCACCATCTCCAACATTTCCCCAAAGGACATATTTGATGCCTTAAATCGTCTCTTCCGGGATCGGGGCATTTCTGCTTCCGGGCTTTCCTCCTCCTCCTCGTTGGTGTAATTATCTGACACCTGCTGTGTCTCCTCCATGTGCTCTTCCTCACTGCGCCGAACGAGAAGGGACGGGGAAGAGACTAGAAAGAACGTCAGGGGTGGGCGGAGTTTCACGCATGTGCAGTGTCTATAAAGCGTAACACGCGTGCATAGTACGTACGATCTGTGAGTGGATCGAAGGAGTAACAGAGGCGCCGATCGTGATAGTGAAGGTAAGATTTTACATTGGGCCTATACTGCTTCTAGATTGAGGCCTGTATTTGCACAAGTTTAGTAGACTTTAGGCTGACATTAGGGTTTGTCTTGTGTTGTGTCTTGCAGTGAAAATGGATATCTTTAGAGAGGATGAATTTATGGCCATATTCATTGATATGTTCAGGGAGCTGCCTTGTCTGTGGCAGATAAACCACCCACATTAAAGGAACCAAACAAAGAGGAAGGCAGCGCTGGACAGTTTGTTGGAATTTGTGAAGACGGTGATCCCCACGGCAGACATCCTCTATTTGAAGGCCCTAATTGGTGGCCTGAGGAGCACATCTAAGGGAGCGCAAGAAGGTCCAACATTCCCAGAGATCCGGAGCTGCAGATGACATCTATCTCTCCAGGCTGTGGTACTATGACAGGCTGCATTTTCTGGCAGGTCAGACTGAACCCGGGCCATCACTCTCCAGTCTTCCTTCCACGCTTCCTTCCCCCCCGGCTGAGGCTTCTGACGCCCAACCTGGGTCCTCCAGGCAGCAACATGTGGAGGAGCCCATATTGAGCCAGGTATATCATTCTTCTAAATATTTATGGTTGTCCAATCAATGATGTTAACTAGATGTTAGTTTGGAGTACTAATAATTTCTGATTGTGATTGATGGAGCAAAAACTAAAACCATGTCCCTTTTTCATACACAGTCTCAGCCAGGAGGTGGCCGGGCCAAGCAGGCTGCCTGATATCCAGGTCCCTCCCCTACACCTGCAAAGACAAAGTGGCAGGAAGAGGAGTACCCTGGAGGAGGCTGCCATAGGTATCTTTTGGAAGGCGGCAGAGGCCCTGAGAACCCCCCACACTGTGGAGGAGGACTTTGCTGGCAGAACTGCCTGCAAAATGATGCGGATGGAGGAGGTCCAACAACTCCTGTGTGAGTTCCTAATTTTGGAAGCTCTCAATAAGGGGTTGAGGGGCGAAATAACATGTGCTACCCACATTTGTGACCTCACACATAGTCCTCCTCCTCCAGGTCCTACTCCTCCTCCTCCTCCAGGTCCTACTCCTCCTCCTCCTCCTCCAGGTCCTACTCCTCCTCCTGCCACATCTCCAACACCAGAGCCACAGCGTGGAAGGAAACGTCTAAGGAGACCAGAGAGTGATGGCCTGGGTTCAGTCTGGTCTGACCAAATATGCAGCCTCTTGTAGTACCTAAGCCTGGGGACACAGATGTCATCTGCTGCTTTCCGGATCTCTGGGACTTCTGGACCAGACTGCACTCCCTTAGATATGGACTCCTCAGGCCACCAATTTTACTGGAAAAGAATTGATGTCTGCCCTGGGGGTCAAAGGCTTCGCAAATTTCAACTGTTTCTCCAGCGTTGCCTCCCTCTTTGCCTGGTTCTGAGCCCTTAATAAAGGAATTTTGGTTTTCAATTATACTTGCCTATGTGTGTTTTCCTTCAAAAAGGACAGTTTGTTTGTGAGGAGGCAGGTACATTTCTAAAATACAATGTGAAATTAACAAGGGACACCAACACCAAGCAATCTCCTTGAGATTAAATAATACAAGATATCAATGGTGTTGTGGTAACTTGACACACAAAACACACACAAAAATATTATGGAGTAAAACACCAAAAAACAACAATAAAAACACAGACTTGAAAAAAATACAAACCCCCAAAAAAACATCCTTGAAAATAACATAAAATATTTAAAAACAACCCCAAAAAAATTTGGTCAGATGTGAGAAATCTAAATATATTGAGGGAATCACAATAAATAATAAATAAATACGTTTGTGAGAAGTCTGTGTGAATATGAGCAGCAAAACTACTTCATTCTTCTCACATTTTAACCCTTTCATGACTAAGCCTATTTTTGAAATTTGGTGTTTACAAGTTAAAATCCGTATTTTTTGCTAGAAAATTACTTAGAACCCCCAAACATTATATATATTTTTTTAGCAGAGAATCTAGAGAATAAAATGGTGATTGTTGCAATATTTTTTATCACACGGTATTTGTGCAGCGGTGTTTTAAACGCAAATTTTTGGAAAAGTGACACTTTCATGAATTTTAAAAAATCCAAACAGTAAAGTTACCCCAATTTTTTTGTATAATGTGAAAGATGATGTTACGCCGAGTAAATAGATACCAAACATGTCACCCTTTATAATTGCACGCACTCGTGGAATGGCGACAAACTACGGTACCTTTGAATTTCCATAGGCGACGCTTTAAACATTTTTTACGGTTACCAGGTTTGAGCTACAGAGGAGGTCTAGGGCTAGAATTATTGCTCTCGCTCTGACGATCGCGGCGATACCTCACATGTGTGGTTTGAACACCGTTTACATATGCGGGCGCAACTTCCGTATGCGTTTTCTTCGCTGCGCGAGCTCGCGGGGACAGGGGCACTTTAAAATTTTTTTTTTTTTTATTTATTTTATTTATTATTGTACTTTATAAATTGTGTTTAAAATTTTTTTTTTTTTTTACTTTTATTTCTGTCACAAGCAATGTAAACATCCCTTGTGACAGTAATAGGTGGTGACAGGTACTCTTTATGGAGGGATGGGGGGTCTAAAAGACCCCCCATCCCTCCTTTACACTTCAAAGTATTCAGATCGCCGAAAAAGGCGATTCTGAATACTGTGTACTTTTTTAAATTCGGCGCCATTGGCAGCCGAGTAAACGGGAAGTGACGTCATGACGTCGCTTCCGCGTTTACAACAAGAAGGCTGGAACGAAGCCGCTCGCAGCTTCGTTCCAGTCCGCCCCAAGGCAGCCGAACGGACACCGGGCCTCCCGATCGCACGGGAGGCCCGGTAACAGCGGCGGGAGGCGGCGGGAGGGGGGGATGTCCCCTCCCGCTCCTCCGGTATAACAGTTAAATTGTTCATATAAGACAAAAAACAAAAAAACGAAATTGGTCAATCCCACCACCAGGAAACACACGTATACCGGATGCAATCTTTAGTGATGGCACCTCTGTGTCTGCAAGCAGCTCACCTTTTTCAGTGCCATCACTGAAGATTGCATCTGGTACACGTGTGTTTCCTGGTGGTGGGATTGACCAATTTTGTTTTTTTGTTTTTTGTCTTATATGAACAATTTTTTTGCTATTACCACATGAACCTTTTTTTGCCACCCTCATATATTGTAAATTTTTGTGGACTCTTTTTTATGTGTTTATACACACACCACTACTCAGTCTTATGTGGTACATGATTGATATTCCTATACATTTTACATGTTTACATGTGTATACCACTTACTTCACATTTTTCTTGTGTGCAGCATTTCACTGCATCAGTCATTATTTGATTCACCTGGTTTTATGCACTTTTATTCTTTTGTTATCATATTATCACATCATTTTCTAGCTTTTACTAGCTTTTATTAGCATATTCTTTGTAGCACCCCCTTCATTTTTTTCCCTTTCACTCACAGTGCAAACACCATTATTATTTCATCCCGATAGGAATTGGTTCCGTCGGAAAGATTTAAAACATGTTCTATTTCTAGGTCCGTCAGAATTTTAGAAAGAAAAAGTCAGATGAAGCGCACACACGATCAGAATATCCGATGGAATGATTCCGTCGGACCTTTTCTGCCAGAAAGTCGTGTGTACGCGGCATTACAGTATTTAAATTGCAAGAACTCTGGGACCCTTGGACCAATTGCTCCGGAAACATTATCATCCCTTAAGAGTATTAACTTAGATTACCTGATGTAAGGTGTTTACACCATGAAAGTAAATATTACATTTGCTTGTCTGTTCTTGCTGCCTTCAACTAAACTGTCATTCTGCTAAGCTCCTGGATATGTCCCTCCACCCTCTCCTTCCCCCACCCTTCTACTAATGTACTAATGATAACTAGTCCTTGAAGCATCATTGCATAGCTGTTATAAGTTCATAAATGTTATCTACAACACTGGGTCACTTGTTTCTAAAGACCCATTGCTGTTTTTCAAACTGTCATATTATCTTTGTAATAAAATGAATAAAATTTGAAGTGAAAAAAAAAAGAACAGATGCAGGACAAGAAGGAGGGAGCAAAAGAAAAGAAAAAATAATCTGGCGATGGCATTTTTTTTTTGAGCTCCGTTGTACTCAATAAAGAGAATTTTACAGATTTACAGATTTGTATTCACATCATAATGCCCGCTAAACTGCATTGCATTAACCATTAAAAAAGGTGCATGCACTGTTTTTGGTAATGCAGTTCACCCCAATAATGCACATGTTATCGCTGAGCTGTAGTGTAAATACAGCCCTAAAGTGGTTGTAAAGTCAAAGATTAAAATCAGCATTATCCCCTTTAAAGTGGTTGTAACCCTAAACAAAAAATGAACCTGTCCCTTTAAGGCACCAGATATAGCACAGTGCTTTTGCCATGTAAATTGTCTCTTTCTATGTTGTACAATATCTGGCTGATCCTGCCTGTTCCTGTTCTCCCCTTTGTAAACTGACCACGTTTATCATGGCTGCTGATCTCTGATAGCGTGGTCAGTTTTCTGTGCCTACATCTCCCTCTCTCCTTGTCTCTTCCATGGTATGTGTGGGAGCCAATCTCCTTCCCCCCCTCCTCTCCCCCAGCCGGGATAGAGCAATGCTATTCCCCTGAAGCTTCTCCTCACCTCCTCTTTGTTAACCAGTTCCCACCCAGGCCAATTCAGACATTTCTCTTCTACATGTCAAAATCAGTATTTTCTTTATAAAAATTAATTAGAACCTGCAAACATTATATATATGCAATTTTTTTATGTAACATGGTATTTGCACAGCGTTTTTTTTAAGCACTTTTTTTTTCTTTAGAAATACACTATAATGACATTTTCTGAAATTTTCTGCACGCAAATACTATATAACAATTTTTCGTTAAAATATAAAAGCTGATATTACGCTGGGTAATTGGATACCAAACATGGCATGCTTTAAAATGGCGTACACCAGTGAAATGGCGCCAAACTACAGTACTTCTATTAGCGAACCTTTAAAAGCCTTTTAATGTTACCAGTTTAGAGTTACACAGGAGGTCTGGAGCTAAAATTATTTCTCTCACTGTGATGTTCGCAGCGATACCTCACATGTGTGGTGCGATCATCGTTTTCATATGTGTGCACAATTTATGTATGCATTCGCCTATACATGTGAGCACTGAGGGAGAGGGTGCTTTACGTTTTTTTAATTATTACTATTATTTATATTTATTATTTATTTTATTCAAACCTTTTTTTACACTGTCTCTAACTTTTTTTTCATCAACTTTATTGCTTTTACAAGAGCTAAACAATCGACCGACCGATCCTTCCTGCAATCGACCGACTGATTTTTCCTGTGATCGGTCAATCATGACTTTTGTTGATCCTTTCATCCTCCTTTTGATCAACCTTTGCTTCCTGTGATCGATTGACTGATCTTTCCTGTGATAGACCGATCCTTCCTGAAATCGATTGACCGATCCCCCCTGTGATGGGCCGATCAATCCTTCCTGTGATCCATTGACCGACCCTTCTTCCGATCGAACGACCGATGCTTCCAGTGATCGACTGATCCTTCTTTTGATTGACCGACCAATCCTTCCTGCGATCGACCAACCAATCCTTCTTTTGATCAACCAATGTTTTCTGCGATCTGCTTTCTACGCTCGATTGATCTTTCCTTTGATTGACCAATACTTTTATCCTTTTTTCGATTGACCGATCCTTCCTGCAATTGATCGATCCCTCCTGCAATCATTCAACCAACCCTTCCTGCTATTGATCCTTTCTGCGATCGATCTACCTATCCTTCCTGCGATTGATCACCTGATCCTTCTTACTTTGATCCTTCCTGCGATCGATCTTTCCTTGGACCAAGTTTCGATCCTTCCTTTGATCCTTCTTTCCATCGTTATTTTTGTGCTAATATCTTTATCATTTTCAATATAGAATAATACCTGGTTGATCCTGCCTGTTCCTGTCAGTAAACTGACTTTCCTGCTCTCTCTGCAGCATCTGCCTCTTCCTCTCTCCCCCTCCCTTCCTGGCATTTCCATGGTCTGCGTGAAACACATTTTTTCTAAATAGATTCAATTGGGGAAAATGTGTGAATCTTGTAAGAAAACAATTTATAAATAAACCTTTGTGTAAAGGACCTGAAATAAGTAGGTTTATAAGGTTAGATGATATTTGCATGACTTTTATCATCTGCAAGCTTCTTCAGAGTCATGGGGGTTGATTTACTAAAAGCAAACAGGCTGATTAATTTGCAAGGGAAATTGCATTGTACAAGGGAATTTTCCCCAGAGTGTAGTGAATGTGGTGAAGTTTCAGTTTGCAAAAAACCCAATCATGTGCAAGGGGAAAAAAACTGCTTTTCTGATTGCATATGATTGGATGATGGTAGTCAGAAAATCTTAAAAATAGTGAAAAAAGTCAGTGCTAAGGCATTCGACAGAGTGGCATGGGACTACATATTTGCTAAGACACATAGGACTAGGCAGACATACGTTGACGTGGATTTCCTTCCTCCAGGGCAGCCATCAGAAATTTCTGGGCCCCTTACACAGCTTTAGGCCTGGGCCCCCCGAGCCTGACCACCAACATTCCCCAGGGCCTGCCCACGGGCCATCCCACTAAATCGGCACACCGGCCACCCCACCTGTACACACTCAGCTCCCCTCAATCCTGTATATATGTCAGCCCCCCTCACAACTGTATATATGTCAGTCCCCCTTACACCTGTATATATGTCAGCCTCCCTCACACCTGTTTATATGTCAGTCCCCCCTCACACCTGCATAGCATATATGTCAGCTCCCCCTCACTCCTGTATATATGTCAGCCCCCCCTCACACCTGTATATATGTCACCCCCCCTTACACCTGTATATATGTCAGCCCCACCGCACACCTGTATATTTGTCAGCCCCCCTCACCCCTGTATATATGTCAGCCCCCCTCACACCTGTAAATATGTCAGCCCCCCTCACACCTGTATATATGTCAGCCCCACCGCACACCTGTATATTTGTCAGCCCCCCTCACCCCTGTATATATGTCAGCCCCCCTCACACCTGTAAATATGTCAGCCCCCCTCACACCTGTATATATGTCAGCCCCCCTCACACCTGTAAATATGTCAGCCCCCCTCACACCTCTATATATGTCAGCCCCCCTCACACCTGTTTATATATCAGCCCCCCTCACACCTGTATATATATATATATATATATATATGTCAGCCCCCACACCTGTATATATATCCCCTCGGGACCCGGGGCCTCTTAGAGTTGTATCGGCTGTCCCCACCTGATGACGGCACTGCCTCCTTCTACCACAGACCAACAGCAAAAGTTTAAAAAAATGGCTTTATTATCTGAATCTGTACCAATACACAATGACACCAGACGTGGATCTCCTTCCTCCAGGGCAGCCATCAGAAATTTCTGGGCCCTTTACACAGCTTTAGGCCTGGGCCCCCTGAGCCTGACCACCAACATTCCACAGGGCCTGCCCACGGGCCATCCCACTGAATTTGCACACCGACCACCCCACCTGTACGCACTCAGCCCCACCCATACCTGTAAATATGTCAGCCCCCTCTCACACCTGTATATATGTCAGCCCCCCTCACACCTGTATATATATCAGCCCCCTCACACCTGTATATATGTCAGCCCCCTTCACATCTGTATATATTTCGGCCCCCTCACATCTGTATATATGTCAGCCCCCACACCCTTATATATGTCCCCTCGGGACCCGGGGCTCTTTACAGTTGTATCAGCTGTCCCCCCCTGATGGCAACCCTGCCTCCCTCCACCACAGACCAATGGGAAAAGTTTAAATAAATGGCTTCATTATCTGAATCTGTATCAATACACAACAACACCAGACAGTGATGCCCACTGTCTCCGTTGCTATTTATTATAACTCTAGAGCCATTCATACGCACCATAAACCTTAACGCTTCTGTCAATGGTCTGAAGGTGGGAGACAGGGAATACAAGTCCGCAGCGTACGCAGACGATCTTCTCTTTTTCATCGCACAACCACATATATCTTTGCCTAATTTACTAACAGCCTTCACTAATTTTGGATATATCTCCAATATGAAAATAAACTACCACAAATCTGAGGCACTAAGTATGTCCCTCCAGACTAAAGACATAAATGACATTGCCAATGACAAAATTGCCAATTTAAATGGGAAACCAAAGCCATAAAATACCTAGGTGTGAAGATCTCACGAGATCCTACTAAACTTTTTCAACACATCTTCCCACCCCTACTGGCAACCTTTGAACAGGACCTTACATCATGGTCAGTAAAAAATTTCTAATTATTTGGCAGGGCATCAATTATTAAAAAGACAATCCTACCATGTCTATTATACTGCATACAAGCTTTACCAATTACCATCCCCTCCACATTCTTTAGATTACTAAAAAACATCCAAACTCGCTTTGTTTGGGCTCATAAAAACCCAGCATAAGTTTTAGCCAATCCAAAGCGAATGGTGGTATGGAGCTTCCAAATTTCAGGCAATACTATCACGCAATCCATATTGCGAGAGTGGTAGATTGGAACTACCACGTGGATACGAAGGACTGAAGCAAACCCTTTCTGGCCACTCATTTCTTTAGGGCAGGGATTTTAAAACCCAGAACCACATTGACAGAAGAACTCAAACTTAGAGATCTACCATTCTGGTCATACCTACAGATCTGCAGTTATCTCACGACACACAAGACCAAGAATCTATATAATAGACCAGTGATGGCGAACCTTAGCACCCTAGATGTTTTGGAACTACATTTCCCATGACGCTCATGCACTTTTCAGTGTAGTTGAGCATCATGAGAAATGTAGTTCCAAAACATCTGGGGTGCCAAGGTTCACCATCACTGTAATAGACCTTTAACAGCCTTTGAGTCCCTATGCTTCAAGGGGGAGGGAACAGATAGAGTCATTTCCCAGTCATATGCATGGCTACAACAGGGAGTTGACCAACAGAGAGATAGATTTAGAGAAAATGGGTGGATACGTTAGGCATTAATATTTCTGATCACCAATGGCTCAAAGCTTGCATACACTCACATAAATGCTCTTTGAGTTCTAGGACACAAGAAATGGCTTACAAACAAATGCTGGTTCCCACACTCTCCAGAACACTGCTGGAGATGTGGGCAACCATAAGGCACAATGTGGATCTCAGGGGTGCATACAATTTGATCCGAATATGGGAAGGGGATGAATGGAAAACTGCGTTTAACACCAGAGATGGGCATTACAAGTAATTGGTCATGCCCTTTGGTTTGTGTAACAACCCAGCGGTGTTCCAAAACTTTATTAACAAAATCTTCAGGGATCTGCTTTACCAATTTGTTGTCATCTACCTGGATGACATTCTCATCTTTTTGGATAGTCTGTCGGTTCACAGAGACCATGTCCGGATTGTATTTCAGCGTCTTCGAGCAAATAATCTGTAGGCCAAGCTGGAGAAATGTTCTTTTGAATGTTCTGAAGTCCTGTTTCTGGGATGCTTTGTCTCTAACTTCGGTCTTCGTATGGATCCTGGGAAGGTCTCGGCCATTACCAACTGGCCTCTTCCTGCCGGCCTCAAGGCCACGCAGTGCTTTCTTGGGTTCACTAATTATTACAGGCAGTTCATTAGGAATTACTCCTCTATTGCTACACCAATGCCTTGACCAAGAAGGGCGCTAATGCCAAGGAGTGGTCCCCCGAAGCTGTCTCTGCCTTTCATGATTTGAAACAGGCCTTCATTTCTGGACCTTTGTTGAGGCGACCTGACCCGAGGGATCCATTTTTTATTGAAGTGGACGCTTCCTCAACTGGTGTGGGAGCTGTGCTTCTTCAATCCCTTGGGAAAAAAACGTCTACCATGTGCGTTTTTCTCCAGAAAATATTCTCAGGCAGAGAAAAATTACGCTATTGGTGATCGGGAACTTCTTGCGATTAAATTGGCGTTGGAGGAGTGGCGTCATCTCTTGGAGGGTTCCCCACATTCCATAACAATTTTCACTGACCATAAAAATCTGCAGTACTTACAGAATGCCAAACGATTGAATCCCAGACAAGCCAGGTGGAGTCTCTTCTTTTCCAGTTTTAACTTCACCATTACATTCAAACCCGGTTCCTGCAACAGTCGGGCTGATGCACTCTGTAGATCTTTTGACATTCAGGATGAGGAGCCTACCATTGAACCTGAGCCGATTATCCCTACTTCATGCATCCTTGCCCATTCAACCACCCTGAAGTTAAAAATTCCTCCTGGCAGGACCTTCGTCCCCACTGAGCTAAGATCCTTCGTTGGGGACATGACTCCAAGGTGGCAGGTCATGCTGGGTTTCTTCGATCCATCCTCCTCATCAGTCGCCACTACTGGTGGCCTACTCTCCGTTCGGATGTCAAAGACTATGTTAAGGCTTGTAATGTCTGTGCCCAGTCTAAGTCCTCCACGCAGGCTCCTGCTGGTCTTCTCATGCCCTTGCCCATTCCCAAGGAGCCCTGGTCTCACATAGCCATGGACTTCATCACTGATCTTCCACCTTCTGAGAGGAATACGGTCATTTGGGTGGTAATTGATGGATTCTCCAAGATGGCCCATTTTGTTCCTCTTCCTGGTCTCCCTTCTGCTCCTGCCTTGGTTCCCATTTTCGTACGAGAGATTTTCCGTCTTCATGGTGTCCCTTCCCATGTAATTTCAGATAGGGGTGTTCAGTTTACTTCTCACTTTTGGAGAGCCTTTTGCAAATCTCTCAACATTACCTTGGATTTTACCTCTTCTTACCATCCCCAATCCAATGGCCAGACTGAAAGGGTTAATCAGGAGTTGGAGGTCTTTCTCCGTACCTTGGTCTCGGCTCATCACGATGATTGGTTCTCATTACTCCCGTGGGCAGAGTTCTCCCACAACAATCATGTCAACGTCAGTTCTCAGAAGACACCCTTTGTCACTGTTTATGGAAGACATCCTCGGCTCCCTCTTCCTATGACCTGTTCTTCTGACATCCCAGCTGTGGCTACTGTTCAGGAATCATTCAATTCCTTGTGGGCTGACGTTCATGATTCCCTCCAGAAAGCTGCCAACAAGTTCAAAAGGTTTGCTGACCATCGCAGGCGTAAGCCGCCTTCTCTACAGCCAGGAGACAAAGTCTGGCTTTCTACCAGGAACATCAGATTCTGGGTTCCTTCTCTCAAGTTAAATATAATTTCTAAGCTGAATCCTGTTTGTTTTAAACTCCAGATCCCTAAAAGCCTCAGGATCTCAAACTCCTTTCATGTATCCCTTCTGAAACCTTTAGTTTTCAATAAGTTCTCTTGACCTCTCCCTACCTTGGCTCCAGTCTCTAAAGATGATCAGGAGTACGAGGTTAGTCAAATTTTGGATTCTCGCTTCTATAAAGGTGTCCTTCAATATCTCGTGGATTGGAAAGGTTTCGGTCCTGAGGAGAGATCTTGGATTTCTGCATCTGAAGTCTTCGCACCTCGTCTTCTGAGGAAGTTCCATTTGAAGTTCCCCTCCAAGCCTGGTCCAAAGCGGGGGAGGGGGAGGCCTCGTAAGAGGGTGGGTACTGTCATGACCTTGCAGTAATACATTCATGACCTGTCTGTCTCTTACCTGATCTGTATATCAGCCTTGAGGCTTGTACTCTCACACCTGCATGCTTAAGTAATCTTCCCTCTGTGTGGCTCCACCCTAGCCTCAACAGGAACCACTATTCAACACCGTATTCTCCAAGCCTGCCTTGCCGTGCAATATTGTGTGTTTGGCTTCCTGTTTGCCGTGTGCTCTAAGTTTGTCTCTGTCTCTGTTACCGATCTTGGCGTGTTCCCGACTATTCCTGTCTGCTTGTGACCCTGACCTTTGGCGCATTCTCTACTATCCCTGTTTGCCTGTGACCCTCACTTTTGGTGTGTTCTCTGTTATCCTTGTCTTCTAGTTGCCACGACATTTGGCTACCTCCTTACTATTCCTTGCTGTCCTGGGCTGCTGTTTCCTCTCCATCCTCCTGTAGCCT
Organism: Aquarana catesbeiana; assembly: GCF_042186555.1. Taxonomy (NCBI): domain Eukaryota; kingdom Metazoa; phylum Chordata; class Amphibia; order Anura; family Ranidae; genus Aquarana; species Aquarana catesbeiana. Next base: position 97,663,706 of record NC_133334.1, on the reverse strand, counting down.
ACCGTGAGCATGAGCTGGGAGACCCTGGGGGCCGCGACCTGGAGCCAGTTGCACCCCAGTCTATCCTCACCACTAGAGGCTCTGGTGAACACCAACTGGCTCTTAGACTCCGCACCCTGGGGAATCTATGCTCTAACTCACTGTGGGATCCATGTTGGTGCTATAGGGGACCTGCCTTCCTGAACCACCCCGAGTTCCATCTGCAGCAGTCAGCCTTAGGGTCCACTATCATAGCGGTGCACTCCTGACCCCAACGGGGTGCATCTGTCACCTGGATACAGGTGACCTGACAATCCGTCTCTGTACTGACAACTAAAGACTGGCTACAAAGAATGAATGATATCCATGATATGGAGAGGTCATTTGCAATTGCACAAGATTTAATCTCTCGATTCCATGATATATGGACAACATGGTTCTTGTTTAAATTATCCAAAGGATATCTAGATCTTTTAAACGACTAGAAGAGTTCTCTACCATACTTTGCACTGCGAACATTCCTCTTCCTTTCCCAGCAAATGTTCACACTATTCTCCCTTCTGATGGCTTGAATCAGAATATCTTTGACTAATTTACATCTCCAGAGTCACCTTCTCTTCCTATTTGACCTATACCCTTACCTTATTTCTCTTTTCACCTTTCTTCCCCACCTTTCGATCCCCCCTTTTCCTCTGTGGAGATAAGTAGAGGAATTCAGATTTTGGCTCCTCCCACATTATCAGTGTGTTGTTATAGCCACCTTTCTTGTATATGTTCTTGTTGGTCAATCATTGTAAACTTGGTGGTCACATGATAACGTATGTAACCAAAGTTGACTTTATTCACAATATATGTATTAATGCTTTTGTTTGCCTCAATCTTTTGTGAATATGAACTATTGCATTCTATAGTGATAACAGTATACTTGTTGAATGTACCATTTATTATTTCACTAAACCTTACTGATACTAGGGATGGGTGAACGGTTCGGCCCGAGAATAAGTTCAGGCCAAACTTTCGCTGTTCGGACGTTCAGTGAACAGCCGAACAAACGGGTCCTTGGACTGTTTGTTCGGCCCCCCGAACTGACCACAATGCATTGCGGCGATGGACAGTGCATTGCAAGCCCTGATTGGCTGAAGAAGTGAAAGCTTCAGCCAATCAGGGCACAGAGCACTGACAAGAGTCATGATTGAACACTGTCATCATGACTTTATCCAATCATGGCTCATTCCCGCCCCATAGTATAAAAGTATTCTTTCAATGGCAGCCATTTTCAGTGTGATTTCAGCATAGAGAGAGATAAAACAGGGCTCTGTTCAGTGCTATTAGTTAGTTAGTGTGCTATACTGTGCTATTTAGCTTCAATTGTGTTGAATATTAGTTTAGTGTCAGTCTAGGGATAGTGTAAGGGAAGTGAGGAGGACCATCATTCTGCTGTGCATAGTGTGCAGCTAGAGTAATGCCCCATCAGATGATCAGAAATTCTGTCAGAAAAAACTTGGATGGTTTTTCCGACGGAATTCCGCTCAAGCTTGTCTTGCATACACACGGTCACACAAAAGTTCTCTAAACTTTCGACCATCAAGAACGCGGTGACGTACAACACTAGGACGAGCCGAGAAAATGAAGTTCAATGCTTCTGAGCATGCGTCGAATTGTTTCCGAGCATGCGTGATTTTTTGCGCGTCCGAATTGCATACAAACTAACGCATTTTTGGATAGGAACTTTTTCCGACCGAAAAATAGAGAACCTGCTCTCAATCTTTTGCTGGCTGGAATTCTGCCAGCAAAAGTCCGATGGAGCATACACACAGTCAGAATTTCTGACCAAAAGCTCACATCCGACTTTTGCTGGCAGAATTTCTGATCGTGTGTATGGGGCACAAGGAGAGCTCAGATAGTTTCAGTGTAGTGTAGTGATACCATGTCAGTCATCTTTACATTAGTGTATAGCTAGAGTAGGGACAGCTCAGATAGCGTCAGTGTAGTGATGGTTGAACACTGTCTATTTGTTTGCGTTACTGCCAGTTTAACTCCATCTACTTCTGTGTGCATTACTGCCAGTTTAATGCCATATAGTTTTGTGTGCATTACTGCCAGTTTAACATCATATAGTTCTGTGTGCAGTACTGCCAGTTTAACACCATATAGTTTTGTGCGTTACTGCCAGTTTAACCCCATTTACTTCTGTTTGCGTTACTCACAGTTTAACGCCATATAGTTCTGTGTGCGTTATGGTTAGTTTAACACCATATAGTTTTGTGTGCGTTACTGCCAGTTTAACGCCATTTAGATCTGTATGCGTTACTGCCAGTTTAATGCCATATAGTTTTGTGCGTTACTGCCAGTTTAACGCCATATATTTCTGTGTGTGTTACTGCCAGTTTAACAACATATAGTTCTGTGTACATTACTGTCAGTTTAACTTCATACAGTTTTGTGTGTGTTACTGCCAGTTTAAAGCCATATAGTTTTGTGAATTACTGCCAGTTTAACGCCATTTACTTTTGTGTGCATTACTGCTAGTTTAACGCTATATAGTTTTGTACGTCACTGTGAGTTTGGCGCATTATATTGCAGTATATTATAGTGTATCTGTGTAGTGTGAATACTCAAAATAAAGTGCACCACACACCACTTTACATTGATTAAAGTGCATCTATGTACAGATTTCAACTTCTTCTTTACATTTGCTTATAAGCACCGCCCCCTCCCTCCCAATAATGTCTGGGAGGAAAACAAGGAGAGGAAGACGTTTCCCTTGGCACTGTAAGGGGGCCAGCAACAAATGTGTCCACAGGCAAAGGTGGAAGTGGTGGTCAGTCCTCAGGCAGGGCATCATTTCCTCTGTTTAGTGAGTTTGCCCGTGCTATCCAGCCACAGCATGCAGAGGAGGTGGTGGATTGGCTTACTAAACCTTTCCCATCCTCCTCATCCTCTGTCATGCAAACAGAGACAAGTGTGCAGTCCCCTGCAGTTGCCAGAGTGGGGCTATTCCTGCCATAGCCCCAACATCAGCCATTAAGGAGTCATCTGAGTTATTTGACCACAGCTTCAGTCACTTGTCCTTGATGATGTCTAGTCATTACTGGATTCAGATGTTGGTTCTGAGGTTGAGGATGACAGAAACATGAGCCTAGAGCGAGGGAAGAACACTGGTAGACAAATTGGCATTCATGTTCCCCAAGCCGCAGCGTACTGCCAAGTTGTCTCCATTGGTAATGATGAAGATGGAGGAGATGGAGATGATGATGATGATGAGGTCACTGATGCGACTTGGGTGCCAGATAGAGCAGAGGAGCAAACTGAAGGTGAGGTGGCACAACCCCAAGGAGGCCGACATCAAGAAAGAGTAGAGAGCAGCCACCCTATTCCATCACATTCTGCAGCTGTTATCTCCTGGCTAGGGATGAGCCGAACACCCCCCGGTTCGGTTCGCACCAGAACCTGCGAACGGACCGAAAGTTCGCACGAACGTTAGAACCCCATTGACGTCTATGGGACTCGAACGTTCGAAATCAAAAGTGCTCATTTTAAAGGCTAATTTGCATGGTATTGTCCTAAAAAGGGTTTGGGGACCCGGGTCCTACCCCGGGGGACATGTATCAATGCAAAAAAAACTTTTAAAAACGGCCGTTTTTTCGGGAGCAGTGATTTAAATGATGCTTAAAGTAAAAAAAAAAAAAAGTTAAATATTCCTTTAAATATCGTACCTGGGGGGTGTCTATAGTATGCCTGTAAAGTGGCGCGTGTTTCCTATGTCTAGAACAGTCCCTGCACCAAATGTCATTTTTAAAGGAAGAAATCTCATTTAAAACTGCTTGCAGGTTTAATGTAATGTCGGGTCCTGGCAATATGGATGAAAATCAGTGAGACAAACGGTACCCCCCAGTCCATTACCAGGCCCTTTGGGTCTTGTATGGATATTAAGGGGAACCCCGCACCCAAATTAAAATAAGGAAAGGTGTGGGGCCACCAGGCCCTATATACTCTGAACAGCAGTATACAGGCGGTGCAAACAAGACAGGAACTGTAGGTTTGTTGTTAAGTAGAATCTGTTTGTGATTTTGAACGGGTACATTTTTAACGTGTTTAGCTCCAGCCAAAATATCTTTTTTAAGCTTTTTGGAAAACATAGGGAAGGGTTATCACCCCTGTGACATTTGTTTTGCTGTCTTTCCTACTCTTTAGAAGATTTCACCTCACTTTTTGTCCCAATGACAAATGTTTTTTGAGAATTTGGGGTTTTTTGTGGAACAAGGATTGGAAAGCATCAGTGGAAAGGAGAAATGTTTTTCCCATATTAACTCTTACAGGAGAGAATTTCCCTTCCTAGGGGTAGATTTCATCTCACTTCCTGTTGTCTCCTTCCGTTTGCAAGTAGGAGTCATTTGTAAGTTAGATGTTTGAAAGTAGGGGCCTGCCCTATATACTCAGCAGAAATTTGGGCCTTAGGTGTTGTTGTGGCCACAACAACGTAAGCCCTCACAGGGCCCTGCTGTGAAATATTAGATCAAGAATTGTAATTACATGCCCCTGTTGAACAGGGGCAGAAAAACTGGGCCTTTGGTGGTGGTGGTGCTGGTGCCACAACGCTGTAAGTCCTCACTCGCTCTTGGTGGGTGCAGAAATGGGCCCTGCTGTGAAATATTAGATCAAGAATTGTAATTACATGCCCCTGTTGAACAGAGGCAGAAAAATTGGGCCTGTGGTGGTGGTGGTGCTGGTGCCACAACACTGCAACCCCTCACAGACACTTTAGTTGGAACGCAGGAACGAGCCCTGCTGCAAAGTATTGCATCAAAAATTGTAATTACACGCCCCTGTTAAACAGGGGCAGAAAAATTGGGCCTTAGGCACTGGTGCTGGTGCCACAACACTGCAACCCCTCACAGACACTCTAGTTGGAACGCAGGAACGAGCCCTGCTGCAAAGTATTGTATCAAAAATTGTAATTACACGCCCCTGTCAAACAGGGGCAGAAAAATTGTGCCTTAGGCACTGGTGGTGGCGCCCAGAACCAAAAATGTTCTTACAAGCTATTAGCGTGATGATTGAGGAGGAAGAGGATAATTACTCAGGGATAGTCACTCAGCATCAGCATAGGCAGTCTTTGAAGGGATCTGAGATTTCAAAAAAAATTATTCGGTTACATCAGCATCAGGTGCTTGGTAGCTGGTGGTGATCCAAGACTGATTCATTTTTATGAAGGTCAGTCGATCGACCGAGTTGGTGGACAAACGCACCCTGTGATCGGTTACCACGCCTCCAGCAGCACTGAATGTGCGTTCCAAAAGAACGCTAGATGCAGGACAGGCCAGTAGCTCAATTGCATACTGTGCAAGCTCTGGCCAGTGATCCATCCTCAAGACCCAGTAACCCAGAGGATTTTCGGTGGGAAAGGTGTCCAAGTCTGATCTTGCCCCTAGGTATTCCTGCACCATGTAAAACAGACGCTGGCGATGGTTGCTGGAACCGATCATACCTTGGGGCTGCGGACCAAAAAATTGTCTGAACGCATCGGTCAGACGGCCACCTTCTCCACCACTCCTTCTTTGACTGACTGAAGCCTCAGCAACACGTTGTCCAGAAACAGGAGTTTGTAACCTCCCAGTCTCTGGAAACGCGTTGCACAGACCTTTCTGCAAGGCCTCCCGAAGATGTTTCATCCTCTGCTCCCTCTGCGATGGCAAGATAAGGTCCGCAACCTTACCCTTGTAACGTGGATCAAGGAGGGTTGCCAGCCAGTATTTGTCCTTCTCCTTGATACCACGAATACGAGGATCCTTACGCAGGCTTTGCAGGATCAGGGAGGCCATGCAGCGTAGGTTTGCTGAGGCATTCGGTCCGGAGTCCTCTGGGTCACTAAGGACGACATGGTCCGCAGCCACCTCCTCCCAGCCACGTACAAGTCCATGTGTTTCTTGATCCCTTCTTGATCCTGATCCCTTAAAGACTGCTGCTGATGCTGAGTGCCAGGCTCCACCTCCATACTGACACAATCTTCCTCCTCCTCCTCCTCCTCCTCGTCCTCTTCCTGTGTGATCGGCGGGCACGCAGGAACACTGTCTGGATAAAGGGGACCTTGAGAGCTAAGGAAGTCCTCCTCTTCCTGCCTCTGTTCTGCCTCAAGTGCCCTGTCCATTATTCCATGCAACGTGTGCTCCAACAGGTGGACAAGGGGGACAGTGTCACTGATGCATGCACTGTCACTGCTCACCATCCTCGTGGCCTCCTCAAATGGTGACAGGACAGTGCATGCATCCCTGATCATGGCCCACTGGCGTGGGGAAAAAAAACCAAGCTCCCCTGACCCTGTCCTGGTGCCATAGTCGCACAGGTACTCATTGATGGCCCTCTGCTGCGTGTGCAGCCGCTGCAGCATGGCCAACGTTGAGTTCCACCTGGTGTGCATGTCACAGATTAGGCGGTTCTTGGGCAGGTTAAACTCCTTTTGGAGGTCCGTCAGCCGAGCACTGGCATTATATGACCGGCGGAAATGCACACAGACTTTCCTGGCCTGCCTCAGGACATCCTGTAAGCCCGGGTACCTGCCCAAGAACCGCTGCACCACCAAGTTAAGGACGTGAGCCAAACAGGGCACATGGGTCATTTGTCCCTGTCGGAGGGCAGAGAGGAGGTTGGTGCCATTGTCGCAAACCACCATTCCTGCCTTAAGTTGGCGTGGCGTCAACCACCTCTGAACCTGCCCCTGCAGAGCTGACAGAACCTCTGCCCCAGTGTGGCTCCTGTCCCCCAAGCACACCAGCTCAAGCACCGCATGGCATCTTTTGGCCTGCGTACTTGCGTAGCCCCTTGAACGGCTACGAAGCACCGCTGGTTGCAAGGACAAAGCACAGGAAGAGGCCATGGAGGAAGAAGAAGAGGAGGGGGTGCAGGAGAGAGGTGTGTCACAATCATTAGCATTTTGGAGGCGTGGTGGTGGAACAACCTCCAACACTACTGCACCTTGTCCTGCATCCTTCCCAGCTGCCAGCAGAGTCACCCAATGCGCCGTAAAACTTAGGTAACGTCCCTGTCCATGCCTGCTGGACCATGAGTCAGCGGTAATATGCACCTTACTGCTGACTGCCCTGTCCAGCGAGGCATGGACATTGCTTTCCACATGCCGGTAGAGAGCCGGAATCGCCTTCCGTGAGAAAAAGTGGCGTTTGGGTACCTGCCACTAAGGAACCGCACATTCCACAAACTCACGGAAGGGGGCAGAGTCTACCAACTGAAAAGGCAGCAGTTGAAGTGCTAGCAATTTTGCCAAGCTAGCATTCAACCGCTGGGCATGTGGATGGCTGGGAGCAAACTTCTTTTGGCGGTGCAGCAGCTGGGGCAGGGAAATTTGCCTGGTACAATCTGACGTCGGTGTACCAAAAGCAGATTGCCCACAAGTACTTGGCTGTGACACACCTAATTCTACACCTTCATTCCTCTCAGTGCAGGTCTCAGAGAGGACTGAAGGTATAGTGGGGTTGGAAATCTCAGCTGATGAGGAGCAAGGAGAGGTCCTCTTTGTTCTTTGGTGTGGGTCTTTTAGATACGCTTGCCAACGTACTGCATGGCAGGTCAACATATGTCTGGTCAAGCATGTGGTACCCAAGCGGGAGATGTTTTGGCCACGCGAGATACGCTTGAGACATATGTTGCAAATAGCAGCGGTGCGATCTGATGCACTCGTCTCAAAAAAGGCCCACACCAAAGAACTTTTTGAATAACGCGCAGAGACTGCAGCGCCCTGCACATGTGGAGCTTTGGGGTGTGATGCAGTCAATGTGCTGCCCTTATGATGTGCCACCTCCTCCTCCTCCTCCTCTCTCCTATCAGGCACCCACGTTGAGTCAGTGACCTCATCATCCCCTCCCTCCTCATCACTGGAGCAAACCTGGCAGTATGCTGCAGCAGCGGGAGCATGACTGCCAGATTGCTGTCCTTCTTGGGCACCCCCTCTGTCCGTGCTCATGTTACTGCCTTCATCGAGCTCAGTATCATCATCAGAGCCTTCCAAACGCTGGGCATCCTCCTGGAGCATGTACCCAACACTGTGGTCAAACAGTTCGAGGGACTCCTCAGGAGGACATGGTGGGGCTAGGGAAGGAGTCACTGATGACATTGAGCCGAGGGAAGAGGCCGCTGCTTTGCCAGACAAAGTACCCTGGGCATGGGTGAGAGAGGATGAGGAGGATGAGGACGGCTTGGTCATCCACTCGACCAAGTCTTCCGCATGTTGCGGCTCAACACGGCCAGCGGCTGAAAAAAAGCCCAAGCGTGTGCCACGGCCACGTGCTGATGAGGATGCACTGTCTCCACGACCAGCACTAGACACAGAGCCTGCTTGCCCTCTCTTATTGGCTTGTGACTGTCTGCCTCTCCTTCTTGGCCTTCCAGACATATTAATGGCCTGTAGCTGCACTAAGCTGGGATATGTATATATATATATATATATATATATATGTACTGATACTGCAGCTAGCAAAATCAACTGCCTGCCTGTAGTATGAGAACATCACCAACCTTCTACAGGTAGCTTTAGCTGAACACTGTGAGGTGGACGCACCCCACTAACTTGTAGGTTTAGCTGAACACTGTGAGCAGGATGCACCCCACTAACTTGTAGGTTTAGCTGAACACTGTGAGGTGGACGCACCCCACTAACTTGTAGGTTTAGCTGAACACTGTGAGCAGGATGCACCCCACTAACTTGTAGGTTTAGCTGAACACTGTGAGGTGGACGCACCACACTAACTTGTAGGTTTAGCTGAACACTGTGAGCAGGACGCACTGCACTAACTTGTAGGTTTAGCTGAACACTGTGAGCAGGACGCACCCCACTAACTTGTAGGTTTAGCTGAACACTGTGAGCAGGACGCACTGCACTAACTTGTAGGTTTAGCTGAACACTGTGAGCAGGACGCACCCCACTAACTTGTAGGTTTAGCTGAACACTGTGAGCAGGACGCACTGCACTAACTGTAAATAGTCTAGCTGCCTGACTGTGGTACTAATAGGATCAAAAGAACACCAGTAATTTTCTTCAGGTAGCTGTATATACTGTAACAAGACAAGCCTGCCTGTCAGTAAGAAGATAACAGGAACGGATCTAGCTGAACACTGTGAGCAGGACGCACTGCACTAACTTGTAGGTTTAGCTGAACACTGTGAGGTGGACGCACCACACTAACTTGTAGGTTTAGCTGAACACTGTGAGCAGGACGCACCCCACTAACTTGTAGGTTTAGCTGAACACTGTGAGCAGGACGCACTGCACTAACTGTAAATAGTCTAGCTGCCTGACTGTGGTACTAATAGGATCAAAAGGACACCAGTAATTTTCTTCAGGTAGCTGTATATACTGTAACAAGACAAGCCTGCCTGTCAGTAAGAAGATAACAGGAACGGATCTAGCTGAACACTGTGAGCAGGACGCACTGCACTAACTTTAAATAGTCTAGCTGCCTGACTGTGGTACTAATAGGATCAAAGGAACACCAGTAATTTTCTTCAGGTAGCTGTAAATACTGTAACAAGACAAGCCTGCCTGTCAGTAGGAAGATAACAAGAACGGATCTAGCTAAACTGAATACAGTGTATATATATATATATGCAACACCTGGGATGCATATATATACACAATACACTGTAAGTGCAGCTAACTGACTGACTGTTCTGCCTAATCTATCTAACTCAAATCAAATGTCACTGTCTGTGTCTCTCTCTCTCTCTCTCAATGAACGCCGGAACACACACTACACAGGGGCGCCGTGCAGGCGGCCTTATATAGTGTGGGGCGTGTACTAAATCCCCTGAGCCATAATTGGCCAAAGCCTCCTTGGCTTTGGCCAATTACGGCTCTCTCTACTGACGGCGCTGTGATTGGCCAAGCATGCGGGTCATAGTGCATGCTTGGCCAATCATCAGCCAGCAATGCACTGCGATGCCGCAGTGAATTATGGGCCGTGACGCGCCACACGAATTTGGCGTGAACGGCCCATAACGTTCGCAATTCGACGAGCGATCGAACAGCCTATGTTCGAGTCGAACATGGGTTCGACTCGAACACGAAGCTCATCCCTACTCCCGGCCCACTCCCCAAAGCTCAGCTGTCTGAGCCTTTTTTCAGCACATCTGCAGCAGATCACACTTTTGCTATCTGCAAACTGTGTCTCAGGCACATCAAACATGGCAAAAACACCAACCATTTGGGTACCACATGCTTAACAAGGCATTTAATGTCAAACCACTCAGCCCATTGGCAAGAGCACCTAAAAGCCACACAAAAGGGGGACAAATCTGTTCCTCCTCCTCCTCCTTACCCACTTCAGTCTGCCCCTGCAATACCGAGTCATTACCTCTCAGCAGCCTCCACTGACAGGGATGATGGTATAGCACAGGGTGTCCCAGGTCCTAGCAGCACATCTGCCAGCAGCACTCCGCCAGCTGTAGACTGTAGTCGGCAAATTTCTCTGCCCCATCTGCTGCAGTGGAAATTTCTGCCTTTCAGCCTGGTGAATTCTCCCCCCTTCTGTGAATTCGCACAATTTCACGTAAGGGCGTTCCATCCCTCTACCATCACATGGAAGGGAATGTTCTGGCATTGTTGGGCAAGGCAGTCAGCCGTAAAATACACCTTACTGCTGAAAATTGGTCCAGCAAGCATGGGCAGGGACGATCAATTTCATTCACAGCACACTGGGTAACGCTGCTTGCAACTCAAAAGGATGCAGGACAGGGCTTGGTGCTGCAGCTTGTTGTGCCCCCACATCTCTATACAGCTGGTGGTGATAATGCCCCGGACCTGTGAGCTCTATCCCCTCCTCCATCACCTCCATGCCCTCCTCTGCAGAATTGTCCTATGAACTTCAGGTACCCCCTAAGCAATGAAAGGGCTATTCCCAGAGTCAGGCTAAAAGATGCCATGTAGTGCTTCAGCTGGGTGTGTTTAGGGGACAGGAACCACACCAGAGCAGAGATTCTTGCAGCTCTGCAGGGACAGGCCCAGAGGTGGTTCACACCACGCCAGCTGGAACCAGGAATGGTGGTGTGCGATAATGGCTCAAACCTCCTGTCCAGCCTGGCACATGTCCTCAATTTGGTGGTGCAGTGTTTTCTAAATACATACCCAGGGTTGCAAGGTGTGCTAAAGCTGTCCAGAAGAGTCTGTAGCCATTTCAGGTGGTCATACACAGCCAGTGCTCGGTTGGCTGAAATTCAGCGGGAAATCCACCTGTCCATAAACCGCCTGATTTGTGACATGCCCACCAGGTGGAACTTGACTTTGTCAAAGCTGCAGCGGCTATACAAGCAGCAGAGAATCGTCAACGAATACCTGTGCGAATACAGCACGACGACAGGCTCGACAGCGCCTCTGCTTTTTTTCCCCAAGCCAATGGTTGATGCATTAAGGATGCATGCACTGCATTGTCACCATTTGAGGAGGCCACAAGGATGGTGAGCCGTGACAGTGCATGCAACAGTGACACAATCCCTGTTGTGTTCATGCTGGAGCAGACTCTGCATGGCATTATGGACAGAGCACTGGAGGCAGAGCAGCAGGAGGAAGAGGAGAACTTCCTTTCCTCTCAAGGCCCACTTTATCCAGACACCATCATTCCTATGTCACAGAACACACAGGAGGAGAGAGGGGAGGAAGATGAGGAGGAGGATTCTGGCACTTTCATAGGCTTCGAAGAAGAGGAAGTCATGCGTCAATCTGTTATCAATGGCTTTCCAACCCCAGGACCCTTGGGAATAGTATGGGGCTGGGAGGAGGAAGTTCCAGATGCTGTCATCCCGAGTGACCCCAAGGAGTCTGCTTCTCAAGCCTCAGCAAATTTGAGGCGCATTCATGATTCAAAGCCTGCGAAAGGACCCAAGAATATGTGCCATAAGGAGAAGGATGATTACTGGTTGGCAACCCTCCTTGATCACAGGTCTCAGAACTCATCCCGTCCCCACAGAGAGTGCAAAAGATAAAATCTCTTGAGGACACGTTAAAGAGGATTTTATTGAACATTTTTCCTGACTCCAGTAGGTTACAGTGTCATGGAAAACGTCATTTTGAGTCTTTTGTTGGTCAAGAGAGGAGTGTTGGAGAAGGCGTCTGCCTAAGTGAGGCATTTCAGAATTTTTTTAGTCCTCGCCACCCAGGGCTGTCAGCTTCCACATCCCATCGGCAGCGTCTGCATCATATGGTGGACGATTACCTCGAGGCCAAAACAGAGATGGAGAGCTTTCCAGCTGACGATCTACTGACTTACTGGGTCATTAGAATAGAACACTGGCCAGAACTTGCCCAGTATGCTATTGAGTTGTTGGGCTGCCCTGCATCCAGTGTGCTTTCAGAACGGGCATTCAGTGCTGCAGGAGGTTTCATTACTGATCATAGAACGTGTCTGCCACAGACTCCATGGACAGTTTGACTTTTATAAAAATGAATCAGTTCTGGATTACCAGCTATGAAGCCCCTGATGCCGCTGTCACTGATGAAGTCTTTTTGGGATGTGGAATCTCTGCAGGACTTTGAGGCTGCCTAGCTTTGAGGGTGTTTAATCATTTCATCTGGAAGAATGTTTTTGGTATAGGTTTCATGGGCACAATTAACATTCAAAGACCAAAATTTTCAGCATCATTTGACAGGTGCATATCATTGCAATTTTTTTTGCCTTCATCAAGAGCACCTCTATAGGGTTATGGTGGAAAAGTGCAACCACCACCCAAAGACCAATTTTTACACACCCGATACTTCTATACAAAGTCAAAGTGGCACCAGAATGTATCCAAAAAATCTCTAATCTTGTTCCCAGTGCACGTGATTGTGGCTTCATCATACACACTGCCTCCCCACCTGTTGCTGAGCAAAATAAAGGCAGCTTGCAGGTAAAATGTCATTTTTTTGGGCTTTATAAATGCAATTATTACTGCAGCAGATTATAGACATGGTACAGATCTGCCACTTTACAGGTAGACGAAGGGGACCCCCAGGCACTATATAGGAAGGAAATTTTCATTTTTAAGCTTTCACTTTAAAAATCAAAAAAATCACTGCTCATTTAAAAATTACGTTTTTCACAAACTTTTTTTATTGATACATGTCCCCCAGGGCAGGACCCGAACCCCTATAACCATTGTATGCCCAATTACTTGCATATAAGCCTTCAAAATGGGCACTTTCTATTTTTGACGTTCGGGTCCTATTGACCTTAATTGGGTTTGTTATTCGGGTCCAAACTTTCGCTGTGTTCAGAAGTTCTGGTGCGAACAGAACAGGGGTCTGTTCGGACCATCTCTAATTGATACAAAAAAAATATGTTTCCTTCAATTTTAAAGGCTTATATGCAAGTTATTGCCATAACAAATGTTTGGGGCCTGAGTCCTGCCCCAGGGGACATGTATCAATGCAAAAAAAAGTTTTTAATATGCCCGTTTTTTCGGTAGCAGTGATTTTAATAATGCTTAAAGTGAAACAATAAATATTAAATATTCCTTTAAATATTGTGCCTGGGGGGTCTCCTTACTTTGCCTGTAATGTAGTGCATCTTTCCCATGTTTATAACAGTACCACAGCAAACTGACATTTCTAAAGGAAAAAAATGTAATTTAAAACTGCTATATATATACTAGACTGACTGTATATACAGTATCTCACAAAACTGAGTACACCCCTCACATTTTTGTAGATATTTTATTCTATCTTTTCATGTGACAACACTGAAGAAATGACACTTTGCTACAATGTAAAGTAGTGAGTGTACAGCTTGTATAACAGTGTAAATTTGCTGTCCCCTCAAAATAACATAACACACAGCCATTAATGTCTAAACCACTGGCAACAAAAGTGAGTAAACCCCTAAGTGAAGATGTCCAAATTGGGGCCAAAGTGTCAATATTTTGTGTGGCCACCATTATTTTCCAGCACTGTCTTAACCCTCTTTGGCATGGAGTTCACCAGAGCTTGCCACAGGTTGCCACTGGAGTCCTCTTCCACTCCTCCATGACGACATCACGGAGCTGGTGGCTGTTAGAGACCTTGCGCTCCTCCACCTTCCATTTGAGGATGCCCCACAGATACTCAATAGGGTTTAGGTCTGGAGACATCCTTGGCCAGTCCATCACCTTTACCCTCAGCTTCTTTAGCAAGGCAGTGATTGTCTTGGAGGTGTGTTTGAGGTCGTTATAATGTTGGAATACTGCCCTGTGGCCCAGTCTCTGAAGGGAGGGGATCATGCTCTACTTTAGTATGTCACAGTACATGTTGGCATTCATGGTTCACTCAATGAACTGTAGTTCCCCAGTGTCGGCAGCACTCATGCAGCCCCAGACAATGACACTCCCACCACCATGCTTGACTGTAAGTAAGACTCACTTACCTTTGTATTCCTCACCTGGTTGCCGCCACACACGCTCGACACCATCTGAACCAAATAAGTTTATCTTGGTCTCATCAGACCACAGGACATGGTTCCAGTAATCCATGTCTTTAGTCTGCTCGTCTTCAGAAAACTGTTTGCGGGCTTTCTTGTGCATCATCTTTAGAAGAGGCTTCCTTCTGGGATGACAGCAATGCAGACCAATTTGATGCAGTGTGCGGCATATGGTCTGAGCACTGACAGGCTGACCCCCCACCCCTTCAACCTCTGCAGCAATGCTGGCTGCACTCATACGTCTATTTCCCAATAGACAACCTTTGGACATGACGCTGAGCATGTGCACTCAACGTCTTTGGTCGACCATGGCGAGGCCTGTTCTGAGTGGATCCTGTCCTGTTAAACCACTGTATGGCCTTGGCCACAGTGCTGCAGCTCAGTTTCAGGGTCTTGGCAATCTTCTTATAGCCTAGGCCATCTTTATGTAGAGCAACAATTCTTTTTTTCAGATTCTCAGAGAGTTTTTTGCCATGAGGTGCCATGTTGTACTTCCAGTGACCAGTATGAGAGAATGAGAGTGATAACACCAAATTTAACACACCTGCTCCCCATTCACACCTGAGACCTTGTAAAACTAACGAGTCACAAGACACCGGGAAGGGAAAATTGCTAATTGGGCCCAATTTGGACATTTTCACTTAGGGGTGTACTCATATATATCACATACACTTCCACTAACTGAATAACCTGCCTGCTTAATCTAACTCAAGCTATCTCTCTGTCCATGCCAAACACAAACTGGCCGCTATGTATGTAGCCTTATATAGTGTGGGGCATGGACTTAGTCCCTCTGAGCCATGATTGGCCAAAGGCAACCTGCCAATTATGGCTCTCTCAGCAGAGCGTGCTGTGATTGGCCAAAGCATGCAGGTCAGGTGCATGCTTTGGCCAAACATCATACAGCAATGCACTGCGATCTTGTGGGGTATTCCGCGGCGCTCAAACAAGCACCCAATATTCTAGTCTAACTTACGTTTGACTTGAACCGCTGACTCATCCCTATTCAATATGTGAAAAAATATACACAGTATATACCGCATGCAATAGGTCTAGATAGACAACCAACCAAAACAATCAAAAGCAGTAATAATTGCAGCGCTCCAAATGTACAAACGTGAAAAAATCATTATATGCGCATTATGGACACTCTTATAGAAATAACATGCCCATAAGCAAACAGTGAAGATACTACATATAGTGAATATGTCCTTCAAATATATTCAGATGTGTCTCCTTAATCTCTAGTATATCAATATACAGTTCCAATGGTGTTACTTGCACCTTCACCAGCCAAGTAGATGGGACCCGTAGTGATATTCCTTCACTAAATGGTAAAAATGCGCACTCACCACAAGGATTGCTGTCTTATTACAGGACAGCAATCGACGCATGTAAATTGATGTTCATCCACAGTTATGTCTCTCACTCTCTCATCACAGGTGTTACTCCACAGTTTATCCTCTCCCTCTCACAGGTGGTCTAGTCACATTAACCACTTCAGCTCCAGAAGATTTACCCCCCATCATGACCAGGCCATTTTTTTACAATACAGCACTGCGTTATTTTAACTGACAATTGCGCGGTCATGCGACACTGTACACAAATAAAAAGTATGTCCTTTTTTTTCCCACAAATAGAGCTTTCTTTTGGTGGTATTTGATCACCTCTTTGTTTTTTATTTTTTGTGGTATAAGCAAAAAAATACTGACAATTTAGAAAAAAAAAGTTTTTACTTTCTGCTATAAAACACATCCAATAAAAAAATTTAAAAAAGCTAATTTCTATATCAATTTAGGCCAAAATGTATTCTGCTACAAAGTCTTGGTAAGAAAAATCCCAATAAGTGTATATTGATTGGTTCTGCAAAAGTTATAGCGTCTACAAACTATGGGATATACTGTATTTATGGAATTTTTATTTATTTTTATTTTTTTACTAGTAATGGCGGTGATCAGCGACTTATAGTGGGACTGTGATATTGCGGCGGATCAATTGGACACTAACTGACACTTTTGACACTTTTTTGGGAACCAGTGACACTAATACAGTGATCAGTGCTAAAAATATGCACTGTCACTGTACTAATGACACTGGCTGGGAAGGGGTTAACATCAGGGGCAATCAAAGGGTTGACTGTGTGCCCAGCCTGTGTTTGTGCATGACCAGTGTAGTCAAAATGACCCCCAAGAATTAACTGTTATGCACCTAAACTCCAACCCACTTTAATATCCACTTATAATAATTGAGTCCACACCTTGTTTTGGAGTATAAATGGCCATAACAGCTTTTATTAGACAAACCAACCAGATAACTCCACTATCAAATCAACATACAACCCATACCATAACATTTTTCCCAGTTCGTTGGTCTCTGCCGGCGACCCACCTTGTTTACCAAATATGTATACCAACAAATATATATACCACCACGCACTGCGGGTACCATTTTGAAAACCGTTAGGCCTCCCGCTGTAGCCGCTCGGAGACACCCCCTTTCCCGCAGTGCCACCATCTCCTTATTCCATCCACCATGATGGAATACACCGGAGGGGCTGATCTTACCGATGAGCCCCCCACCCCTTTTTGGATTACCAACTTCTTACTGCCACCGTCAGAGACCAACAAGCAACTCCGCCACCCTCTGTAAACACCCATTATATGCTGTTATGACGACCGTCTTCCACCTGAAATACAGAAAGAAAATCATAACAAACACCCAACATACATTGTATACACCTCTGATTTTATATATCTATATATAGGGAGGGAGGGTGGGAAAACTGCCTCCTCCAGTGTCTTCTTTCTCTCCACTGCCCCTTCCTGGCTCCACCTCTCCCCTTAAGTAATGCCACTCCCCTTTCACAATTTCCTATCTTCCCCCACCCTTCCTAGACACTCCCATTCCCCATTTCTAATTAACCCCTCTTGTGTCTCCTTCTCCACACTGTCATGCCCGGCCCTCCTTTATCATTCCTTCCTCATTTTCACTCCGGGCCTCCCTATATGCAGGAGGTGCTTTCACTAGGGGAAGGCATGGATCCATGTCCCTGCTTTGCAGACACAGGATCCATGCCTTCTGTACTGACAGAATGGCAATCTGCATTGTTTACATAGGCAGACTGCTGTTCTATCTGTGTAACAAATGATCGGTGGGTGCCGGCAGACATCACAGCGGGAGTGAGTTGCCGGCACCGTACATTCGCGCCCGAGATCCAGAAGTGCGGGATCAGGTAAATATACGTGATCCTGTGCACAGCAGCCACCCTGTAGCAGTAAAGCTACAAAAGGGCAGTTGTAAAGTGGTTAATATCTTCCAATCCCACCAGGGGTTAATGACAGTAATACCCATCAATATGCAATCACCAGCCATAAGAAAAAAATCCTCATAGTATAGTAGTATTTAATTGATGAATGCAATAAATATACCCGGCCCAATAAAAACTCATCCACCATGGATGAGATCTGGGAGAGAATGCGCCCTGAGCCTACCCACTTGTGACAATTGTGAATCAATATTTGCTATTGCCTTTCTGCTTCTCCTCCCAACCGATCAGGACAGGGAGGAGAAGCCAGAGAAGCCAAGAAAGCCATCCGGGACCTTGATGGGGTAAGTGCGGAGCTGGCGGGCAAGTGGGGCTGGCGAGCGAGCTTGCGAGCAGGGCTACCAAGGGGGCAAGCGGTGCTGACGGGGGATTTGTTTGCCACCCCCAAAAAAATTGAGCACTAGCCACCACTGTTGGGACTGTATATTGATATACTGGAGATTAGGGAGACACTTCTGTATATATTTGATGGACATATTCACTATATAGAGCATCTTCACTGTTTGCATATACTCAGCTTCACCGCATTCACTGAGCTAATCCCCTTGCCAAGTACAACTTTCCTTGTAAAGTGAACAGTCTATTTTCATTTATGCCTCGTTTCCACTGAGCGGGTCGGTTCGGATCGGTACAGTTTGGAAGGCCTACAATGGTCCGGCCTATTCAGGTGAGCCTTTCCACTGCAAGTCGGACCACAAGGGGTCATACAGGGTTTAGAAAAAATGCCTAGCATGACAAGAAACCTGAGAAACAACAACAATGGAGGTCATCCAGCAGCTCATCTTTTCTCTAGTTGCCTTTTGGTTCTTCATATTTAAAAGACATGCCGCACTGTATGAGAGAAGGTTGCAAACGGCAATGAGAAACACAGCAGAAAAGAAAAGAAAACTTCTAGCTTGGATATGTAGCCGGGAGGAGAAGTACACCTTTATGTGTGGCAAAGACAAAGACGGCAGCGCTATAGGGTAAGCAAATGACCCACCTACCTGAGACACACACACACTAACCCACCTACCTGACACACACACTGACCCACCTATCTGACACACACACTGACCCACCTACCTGACACACACACACACACTAACCCACCTACCTGACACACACACTGACCCACCTACCTGACACACACACACACACTAACCCACCTACCTGACACACACACTGACCCACCTATCTGACACACACACACACACACACTAACCCACCTACCTGAGACACACACTGACCCACCTACCTGACACACACACACACACTAACCCACCTACCTGAGACACACACTGACCCACCTACCTGACACACACACACACACTAACCCACCTACCTGAGACACACACTGACCCACCTATCTGACACACACACTAACCCACCTACCTGAGACACACACTGACCCACCTACCTGAGACACACACTGACCCACCTACCTGAGACACACACTGACCCACCTACCTGACACACACACACACACACACACACACACTAACCCACCTACCTGACACACACACTGACCCACCTACCTGAGACACACACTGACCCACCTACCTGAGACACACACTAACCCACCTACCTGACACACACACTGACCCACCTACCTGACACACACACTGACCCACCTACCTGACACACACTGACCCACCTACCTGACACACTAACCCACCTACCTGAGACACACACACACACACACTAACCCACCTACCTGACACACACACTGACCCTCCTACCTGACACACACACACACACACTAACCCACCTACCTGACAAACACACTGACCCACCTACCTGACACACACACTGACCCACCTACCTGACACACACACACTGACCCACCTACCTGACAAACACACTGACCCACCTACCTGACACACACACACACTGACCCACCTACCTGACACACACACTGACCCACCTACCTGACACACACACACACACACACACACTAACCCACCTACCTGAGACACACACTGACCCACCTACCTGACACACACACTGACCCACCTACCTGACACACACACACACACACACACACACTAACCCACCTACCTGAGACACACACTGACCCACCTACCTGAGACACACACTGACCCACCTACCTGAGACACACACTAACCCACCTACCTGAGACACACACTGACCCACCTACCTGACACACACACACACACACTAACCCACCTACCTGAGACACACACTGACCCACCTACCTGACACACACACACACACTAACCCACCTACCTGAGACACACACTGACCCACCTATCTGACACACACACTAACCCACCTACCTGAGACACACACTGACCCACCTACCTGAGACACACACTGACCCACCTACCTGAGACACACACTGACCCACCTACCTGAGACACACACTGACCCACCTACCTGAGACACACACTGACCCACCTACCTGACACACACACACTAACCCACCTACCTGAGACACACACTGACCCACCTACCTGACACACACACTGACCCACCTACCTGACACACACACACTAACCCACCTACCTGAGACACACACTGACCCACCTACCTGACAAACACACTGACCCACCTACCTGACCCACACACACACTAACCCACCTACCTGACACACACACACTAACCCACCTACCTGACACACACACACTGACCCACCTACCTGAGACACACACTGACCCACCTACCTGACACACACACACACACACACACACACTAACCCACCTACCTGACACACACACTGACCCACCTACCTGAGACACACACTGATCCACCTACTTGACACAAACACTAACCCACCTACCTGAGACACACACTGACCCACCTACCTGAGACACACACTGACCCACCTACCTGACAAACACACACTGACCCACCTACCTGACACACACACACACACACTAACCCACCTACCTGACACACACACTGACCCACCTACCTGAGACACACACTGACCCACCTACCTGAGACACACACTGACCCACCTACCTGACACACACACTGACCCACCTACCTGAGACACACACTAACCCACCTACCTGACAAACACACTGACCCACCTACCTGACACACACACTGACCCACCTACCTGACACACACACTGACCCACCTACCTGACACACACACTGACCCACCTACCTGACACACACACACACACTAACCCACCTACCTGAGACACACACACACACACACGAACCCACCTACCTGACACACACACTGACCCTCCTACCTGACACACACACACACACTAACCCACCTACCTGACACACACACTGACCCACCTACCTGACACACACACACACACTAACCCACCTACCTGACACACACACTGACCCACCTACCTGACACACACACACACACTAACCCACCTACCTGAGACACACACTGACCCACCTACCTGACACACACACACACACTAACCCACCTACCTGAGACACACACTGACCCACCTACCTGAGACACACACTGACCCACCTACCTGAGACACACACTGACCCACCTACCTGAGACACACACTGACCCACCTACCTGACACACACACACTAACCCACCTACCTGAGACACACACTGACCCACCTACCTGACACACACACTGACCCACCTACCTGACACACACACACTAACCCACCTACCTGAGACACACACTGACCCACCTACCTGACACACACACTGACCCACCTACCTGACAAACACACTGACCCACCTACCTGACCCACACACACACTAACCCACCTACCTGACACACACACACTAACCCACCTACCTGACACACACACACTGACCCACCTACCTGAGACACACACTGACCCACCTACCTGACACACACACACACACACACTAACCCACCTACCTGACACACACACTGACCCACCTACCTGAGACACACACTGATCCACCTACTTGACACACACACTAACCCACCTACCTGAGACACACACTGACCCACCTACCTGAGACACACACTGACCCACCTACCTGACAAACACACACTGACCCACCTACCTGACACACACACACACACACACACACTAACCCACCTACCTGACACACACACTGACCCACCTACCTGAGACACACACTGACCCACCTACCTGAGACACACACTGACCCACCTACCTGAGACACACACTGACCCACCTACCTGAGACACACACTAACCCACCTACCTGACACACACACACACACACACACACTGACCCACCTACCTGACACACACACTCACACTAACCCACCTACCTGACAAACACACTGACCCACCTACCTGACACACACACTGACCCACCTACCTGACACACACACTGACCCACCTACCTGACACACACACTGACCCACCTACCTGACACACACACACACTAACCCACCTACCTGAGACACACACACACACACACGAACCCACCTACCTGACACACACACTGACCCTCCCACCTGACACACACACACACACTAACCCACCTACCTGACACACACACTGACCCACCTACCTGACACACACACACACACTAACCCACCTACCTGACACACACACTGACCCACCTACCTGACACACACACACACACACTAACCCACCTACCTGACACACACACTGACCCACCTACCTGACACACACACTGACCCACCTACCTGACACACACACACTGACCCACCTACCTGACACACACACACACACACTAACCCACCTACCTGAGACACACACACTAACCCACCTACCTGACACACACACTGACCCACCTACCTGACACACACACACACTAACCCACCTACCTGACAAACACACTGACCCACCTACCTGACACACACACACTGACCCACCTACCTGACACACACACACACACACACTAACCCACCTACCTGACACACACACTGACCCACCTACCTGACAAACACACTGACCCACCTACCTGACACACACACACTCTAACCCACCTACCTGACACACACACACTGACCCACCTACCTGACACACACACACTGACCCACCTACCTGACACACACACTGACCCACCTACCTGACACACACACACACACACACACACACACTAACCCACCTACCTGACACACACACTGACCCACCTACCTGACACACACACTAACCCACCTACCTGAGACACACACTGACCCACCTACCTGACACACACACTGACCCACCTACCTGACACACACACTAACCCACCTACCTGAGACACACACTGACCCACCTACCTGACACACACACTGACCCACCTACCTGACACACACACACACACTAACCCACCTACCTGAGACACACACTGACCCACCTACCTGACACACACACTGACCCACCTACCTGACAAACACACTGACCCACCTACCTGACACACACACACACTAACCCACCTACCTGACACACACACACTAACACACCTACCTGACACACACACACTGACCCACCTACCTGAGACACACACTGACCCACCTACCTGACACACACACACACACACACACACACACACACACACACACACTAACCCACCTACCTGACACACACACTGACCCACCTACCTGAGACACACACTGACCCACCTACCTGAGACACACACTAACCCACCTACCTGACACACACACTGACCCACCTACCTGACACACACACTGACCCACCTACCCGACACACACTGACCCACCTACCTGACACACTAACCCACCTACCTGAGACACACACACACACACTAACCCACCTACCTGACACACACACTAACCCACCTACCTGACACACACACTGACCCTCCTACCTGACACACACACACACTAACCCACCTACCTGACAAACACACTGACCCACCTACCTGACACACACACTGACCCACCTACCTGACACACACACACTGACCCACCTACCTGACAAACACACTGACCCACCTACCTGACACACACACACACTGACCCACCTACCTGACACACACACTGACCCACCTACCTGACACACACACTAACCCACCTACCTGAGACACACACTGACCCACCTACCTGACACACACACTGACCCACCTACCTGACACACACACACACACACTAACCCACCTACCTGAGACACACACTGACCCACCTACCTGAGGCACACACTGACCCACCTACCTGAGACACACACTAACCCACCTACCTGAGACACACACTGACCCACCTACCTGACACACACACACACACTAACCCACCTACCGGAGACACACACTGACCCACCTACCTGACACACACACACTAACCCACCTACCTGAGACACACACTGACCCACCTATCTGACACACACACTAACCCACCTACCTGAGACACACACTGACCCACCTACCTGAGACACACACTGACCCACCTACCTGAGACACACACTGACCCACCTACCTGAGACACACACACACACACACACTAACCCACCTACCTGACACACACACTGACCCACCTACCTGAGACACACACTGACCCACCTACCTGACACACACACACACACACACACTAACCCACCTACCTAACACACACACTGACCCACCTACCTGAGACACACACTGACCCACCTACTTGACACACACACTAACCCACCTACCTGAGACACACACTGACCCACCTACCTGAGACACACACTGACCCACCTACCTGACAAACACACACTGACCCACCTACCTGACACACACACACACACACACTAACCCACCTACCTGACACACACACTGACCCACCTACCTGAGACACACACTGACCCACCTACCTGAGACACACACTGACCCACCTACCTGACACACACACACACACACTAACCCACCTACCTGACAAACACACTGACCCACCTACCTGACACACACACTGACCCACCTACCTGACACACACACTGACCCACCTACCTGACACACACACTGACCCACCTACCTGACACACACACACACACACTAACCCACCTACCTGAGACACACACACACACACACACGAACCCACCTACCTGACACACACACTGACCCTCCTACCTGACACACACACACACACTAACCCACCTACCTGACACACACACTGACCCACTTACCTGACACACACACACACACTAACCCACCTACCTGACACACACACTGACCCACCTACCTGACACACACACACACACTAACCCACCTACCTGACACACACACTGACCCACCTACCTGACACACACACTGACCCACCTACCTGACACACACACACTGACCCACCTACCTGACACACACACACACACACTAACCCACCTACCTGAGACACACACACTAACCCACCTACCTGACACACACACTGACCCACCTACCTGACACACACACACACTAACCCACCTACCTGACAAACACACTGACCCACCTACCTGACACACACACACTGACCCACCTACCTGACACACACACACACACACACTAACCCACCTACCTGACACACACACTGACCCACCTACCTGACAAACACACTGACCCACCTACCTGACACACACACACTCTAACCCACCTACCTGATACACACACACTGACCCACCTACCTGACACACACACACTGACCCACCTACCTGACACACACACTGACCCACCTACCTGACACACACACACACACTAACCCACCTACCTGAGACACACACTGACCCACCTACCTGAGACACACACTGACCCACCTACCTGAGACACACACTGACCCACCTACCTGAGACACACACTGACCCACCTACCTGAGACACACACTGACCCACCTACCTGACACACACACACTAACCCACCTACCTGAGACACACACTGACCCACCTACCTGACACACACACTGACCCACCTACCTGACACACACACACTAACCCACCTACCTGAGACACACACTGACCCACCTACCTGACACACACACTGACCCACCTACCTGACAAACACACTGACCCACCTACCTGACCCACACACACACTGACCCACCTACCTGACACACACACACTAACCCACCTACCTGACACACACACACTGACCCACCTACCTGAGACACACACTGACCCACCTACCTGACACACACACACACACACACACACTAACCCACCTACCTGACACACACACTGACCCACCTACCTGAGACACACACTGATCCACCTACTTGACACACACACTAACCCACCTACCTGAGACACACACTGACCCACCTACCTGAGACACACACTGACCCACCTACCTGACAAACACACACTGACCCACCTACTTGACACACACACACACACACACACACTAACCCACCTACCTGACACACACACTGACCCACCTACCTGAGACACACACTGACCCACCTACCTGAGACACACACTGACCCACCTACCTGAGACACACACTGACCCACCTACCTGAGACACACACTAACCCACCTACCTGACACACACACACACACACTGACCCACCTACCTGACACACACACACACACTAACCCACCTACCTGACAAACACACTGACCCACCTACCTGACACACACACTGACCCACCTACCTGACACACACACTGACCCACCTACCTGACACACACACTGACCCACCTACCTGACACACACACACACACTAACCCACCTACCTGAGACACACACACACACACACGAACCCACCTACCTGACACACACACTGACCCTCCCACCTGACACACACACACACACTAACCCACCTACCTGACACACACACTGACCCACCTACCTGACACACACACACACACTAACCCACCTACCTGACACACACACTGACCCACCTACCTGACACACACACTAACCCACCTACCTGAGACACACACTGACCCACCTACCTGACACACACACTGACCCACCTACCTGACACACACACTAACCCACCTACCTGAGACACACACTGACCCACCTACCTGACACACACACTGACCCACCTACCTGACACACACACACACACTAACCCACCTACCTGAGACACACACTGACCCACCTACCTGACACACACACTGACCCACCTACCTGACAAACACACTGACCCACCTACCTGACACACACACACACTAACCCACCTACCTGACACACACACACTAACCCACCTACCTGACACACACACACTGACCCACCTACCTGAGACACACACTGACCCACCTACCTGACACACACACACACACACACACACACTAACCCACCTACCTGACACACACACTGACCCACCTACCTGAGGCACACACTGACCCACCTACCTGAGACACACACAAACCCACCTACCTGACACACACACTGACCCACCTACCTGACACACACACTGACCCACCTACCTGACACACACTGACCCACCTACCTGACACACTAACCCACCTACCTGAGACACACACACACACACACTAACCCACCTACCTGACACACACACTGACCCTCCTACCTGACACACACACACACTAACCCACCTACCTGACAAACACACTGACCCACCTACCTGACACACACACTGACCCACATACCTGACACACACACACTGACCCACCTACCAGACAAACACACTGACCCACCTACCTGACACACACACACACTGACCCACCTACCTGACACACACACTGACCCACCTACCTGACACACACACTAACCCACCTACCTGAGACACACACTGACCCACCTACCTGACACACACACTGACCCACCTACCTGACACACACACACACACACACACACTAACCCACCTACCTGAGACACACACTGACCCACCTACCTGAGACACACACTGACCCACCTACCTGAGACACACACTAACCCACCTACCTGAGACACACACTGACCCACCTACCTGACACACACACACACACACTAACCCACCTACCTGAGACACACACTGACCCACCTACCTGACACACACACTGACCCACCTACCTGACAAACACACTGACCCACCTACCTGACACACACACACACACTAACCCACCTACCTGACACACACACACTAACCCACCTACCTGACACACACACACTGACCCACCTACCTGAGACACACACTGACCCACCTACCTGACACACACACACACACACTAACCCACCTACCTGACACACACACTGACCCACCTACCTGAGACACACACTGACCCACCTACCTGACACACACACTAACCCACCTACCTGACACACACACTGACCCACCTACCTGACACACACACTGACCCACCTACCTGACAAACACACTGACCCACCTACCTGACACACACACACACACACACACACACACACTAACCCACCTACCTGAGACACACACTGACCCACCTACCTGAGACACACACTGACCCACCTACCTGACAAACACACTGACCCACCTACCTGACACACACACACACACACTAACCCACCTACCTGACACACACACTGACCCACCTACCTGAGACACACACTGACCCACCTACCTGAGACACACACTGACCCACCTACCTGAGACACACACTAACCCACCTACCTGACACACACACTGACCCACCTACCTGACACACACACTGACCCACCTACCTGACACACACACACACACACACACACTAACCCACCTACCTGACACACACACTGACCCACCTACCTGACACACACACACACACACACTAACCCACCTACCTGACAAACACACTGACCCACCTACCTGACACACACACTGACCCACCTACCTGACACACACACTGACCCACCTACCTGACACACACACACACTGACCCACCTACCTGACACACTAACACACCTACCTGAGACACACACTGACCCACCTACCTGAGACACACACTAACCCACCTACCTGACACACACACTGACCCACCTACCTGACACACACACTGACCCACCTACCTGACACACACACACACACACACACTAACCCACCTACCTGACACACACACTGACCCACCTACCTGACACACACACACACACACACACACTAACCCACCTACCTGACAAACACACTGACCCACCTACCTGACACACACACTGACCCACCTACCTGACACACACACTGACCCACCTACCTGACACACACACACTGACCCACCTACCTGACACACTAACACACCTACCTGAGACACACACACACACACACACACTAACCCACCTACCTGACACACACACTGACCCTCCTACCTGACACACACACTGACCCACCTACCTGACACACACACACTGACCCACCTACCTGACACACACACACACACACACACACACTAACCCACCTACCTGACACACACACTGACCCACCTACCTGACAAACACACTGACCCACCTACCTGACACACACACACACACTAACCCACCTACCTGACACACACACTGACCCACCTACATGACACACACACACTGACCCACCTACCTGACACACACACACACACACACACACTAACCCACCTACCTGACACACACACTGACCCACCTACCTGACACACACACTGACCCACCTACCTGACACACACACTGACCCACCTACCTGACACACACACACTGACCCACCTACCTGACAAATACACTGACCCACCTACCTGACACACACACACACACACACACACTAACCCACCTACCTGACACACACACTGACCCACCTACCTGAGACACACACTGACCCACCTACCTGAGACACACACTGACCCACCTACCTGAGACACACACTAACCCACCTACCTGACGCACAAACACACACACTGACCCACCTACCTGACACACACACACACACTAACCCACCTACCTGACACACACACTGACCCACCTACCTGACACACACACACACACACACACTAACCCACCTACCTGACAAACACACTGACCCACCTACCTGACACACACACTGACCCACCTACCTGACACACACACTGACCCACCTACCTGACACACACACACTGACCCACCTACCTGACACACACACACACACACACACACACTAACCCACCTACCTGAGACACACACACTGACCCACCTACCTGACACACACACACACACACACACACTAACCCACCTACCTGACACACACACACTGACCCACCTACCTGAGACACACACACACACACACACTAACCCACCTACCTGAGACACATACACACACACGAACCCACCTACCTGACACACACACTGACCCTCCTACCTGACACACACACACACACACACTAACCCACCTACCTGGCAAACACACTGACCCACCTACCTGACTCACACACTGACCCACCTACCTGACACACACACACTGACCCACCTACCTGACACACACACACACACACACACACTAACCCACCTACCTGACACACACACTGACCCACCTACCTGACACACACACTGACCCACCTACCTGACACACACACACACTAACCCACCTACCTGAGACACACACTGACCCACCTACCTGAGACACACACTGACCCACCTACCTGAGACACACACTAACCCACCTACCTGAGACACACACTGACCCACCTACCTGACACACACACACACACACTAACCCACCTACCTGAGACACACACTGACCCACCTACCTGACACACACACACACACTAACCCACCTACCTGAGACACACACTGACCCACCTATCTGACACACACACTAACCCACCTACCTGAGACACACACTGACCCACCTACCTGAGACACACACTGACCCACCTACCTGAGACACACACTGACCCACCTACCTGAGACACACACTGACCCACCTACCTGAGACACACACTGACCCACCTACCTGACACACACACACTAACCCACCTACCTGAGACACACACTGACCCACCTACCTGACACACACACTGACCCACCTACCTGACACACACACACTAACCCACCTACCTGAGACACACACTGACCCACCTACCTGACACACACACTGACCCACCTACCTGACAAACACACTGACCCACCTACCTGACCCACACACACACTAACCCACCTACCTGACACACACACACTAACCCACCTACCTGACACACACACACTGACCCACCTACCTGAGACACACACTGACCCACCTACCTGACACACACACACACACACACACTAACCCACCTACCTGACACACACACTGACCCACCTACCTGAGACACACACTGACCCACCTACTTGACACACACACTAACCCACCTACCTGAGACACACACTGACCCACCTACCTGAGACACACACTGACCCACCTACCTGACAAACACACACTGACCCACCTACCTGACACACACACACACACACACACTAACCCACCTACCTGACACACACACTGACCCACCTACCTGAGACACACACTGACCCACCTACCTGAGACACACACTGACCCACCTACCTGAGACACACACTGACCCACCTACCTGAGACACACACTAACCCACCTACCTGACACACACACACACACACTGACCCACCTACCTGACACACACACACACACTAACCCACCTACCTGACAAACACACTGACCCACCTACCTGACACACACACTGACCCACCTACCTGACACACACACTGACCCACCTACCTGACACACACACACACACTAACCCACCTACCTGAGACACACACACACACACACACGAACCCACCTACCTGACACACACACTGACCCTCCTACCTGACACACACACACACACTAACCCACCTACCTGACACACACACTGACCCACCTACCTGACACACACACACACACTAACCCACCTACCTGACACACACACTGACCCACCTACCTGACACACACACACACACTAACCCACCTACCTGACACACACACTGACCCACCTACCTGACACACACACTGACCCACCTACCTGACACACACACACTGACCCACCTACCTGACACACACACACACACACTAACCCACCTACCTGACACACACACTGACCCACCTACCTGACAAACACACTGACCCACCTACCTGACACACACACACTCTAACCCACCTACCTGACACACACACACTGACCCACCTACCTGACACACACACACTGACCCACCTACCTGACACACACACTGACCCACCTACCTGACACACACACACACACACACACACACTAACCCACCTACCTGACACACACACTGACCCACCTACCTGACACACACACTAACCCACCTACCTGAGACACACACACACACACACTAACCCACCTACCTGAGACACACACTGACCCACCTACCTGACACACACACTGACCCACCTACCTGACAAACACACTGACCCACCTACCTGACACACACACACACTAACCCGCCTACCTGACACACACACACACTAACCCACCTACCTGACACACACACACTGACCCACCTACCTGAGACACACACTGACCCACCTACCTGACACACACACACACACACACACACACTAACCCACCTACCTGACACACACACTGACCCACCTACCTGAGACACACACTGACCCACCTACCTGAGACACACACTAACCCACCTACCTGACACACACACTGACCCACCTACCTGACACACACACTGACCCACCTACCTGACACACACTGACCCACCTACCTGACACACTAACCCACCTACCTGAGACACACACACTGACCCTCCTACCTGACACACACACACACTAACCCACCTACCTGACAAACACACTGACCCACCTACCTGACACACACACTGACCCACCTACCTGACACACACACACTGACCCACCTACCTGACAAACACACTGACCCACCTACCTGACACACACACACACTGACCCACCTACCTGACACACACACTGACCCACCTACCTGACACACACACTAACCCACCTACCTGAGACACACACTGACCCACCTACCTGACACACACACTGACCCACCTACCTGACACACACACACACACACACACTAACCCACCTACCTGAGACACACACTGACCCACCTACCTGAGACACACACTGACCCACCTACCTGAGACACACACTAACCCACCTACCTGAGACACACACTGACCCACCTACCTGACACACACACACACACTAACCCACCTACCTGAGACACACACTGACCCACCTACCTGACACACACACTGACCCACCTACCTGACAAACACACTGACCCACCTGCCTGACACACACACACACTAACCCACCTACCTGACACACACACACTAACCCACCTACCTGACACACACACACACTGACCCACCTACCTGAGACACACACTGACCCACCTACCTGACACACACACACACACTAACCCACCTACCTGACACACACACTGACCCACCTACCTGAGACACACACTGACCCACCTACCTGACACACACACTAACCCACCTACCTGACACACACACTGACCCACCTACCTGACACACACACTGACCCACCTACCTGACAAACACACTGACCCACCTACCTGACACACACACACACACACACACACACACACACTAACCCACCTACCTGAGACACACACTGACCCACCTACCTGAGACACACACTGACCCACCTACCTGACAAACACACTGACCCACCTACCTGACACACACACACACACACACACTAACCCACCTACCTGACACACACACTGACCCACCTACCTGAGACACACACTGACCCACCTACCTGAGACACACACTGACCCACCTACCTGAGACACACACTAACCCACCTACCTGACACACACACTGACCCACCTACCTGACACACACACTGACCCACCTACCTGACACACACACACACACACTAACCCACCTACCTGACACACACACTGACCCACCTACCTGACACACACACACACACTAACCCACCTACCTGACAAACACACTGACCCACCTACCTGACACACACACTGACCCACCTACCTGACACACACACTGACCCACCTACCTGACACACACACACTGACCCACCTACCTGACACACTGACCCACCTACCTGAGACACACACTAACCCACCTACCTGACACACACACTGACCCACCTACCTGACACACACACTGACCCACCTACCTGACACACACACACACACACACACTAACCCACCTACCTGACACACACACTGACCCACATACCTGACACACACACACACACACACACTAACCCACCTACCTGACAAACACACTGACCCACCTACCTGACACACACACTGACCCACCTACCTGACACACACACTGACCCACCTACCTGGCACACACACACTGACCCACCTACCTGACACACTAACACACCTACCTGAGACACACACACACACACACACTAACCCACCTACCTGACACACACACTGACCCTCCTACCTGACACACACACTGACCCACCTACCTGACACACACACACTGACCCACCTACCTGACACACACACACACACACACACACACACACACACACACACACACACACACACACACTAACCACCCTACCTAACACACACACTGACCCACCTACCTGACAAACACACTGACCCACCTACCTGACACACACACACACACTAACCCACCTACCTGACACACACACTGACCCACCTACCTGACACACACACACTGACCCACCTACCTGACACACACACACACACACACACACTAACCCACCTACCTGACACACACACTGACCCACCTACCTGACACACACACTGACCCACCTACCTGACACACACACACACTGACCCACCTACCTGACAAACACACTGACCCACCTACCTGACACACACACACACACACACACACACACACACACACACACACACACTAACCCACCTACCTGACACACACACTGACCCACCTACCTGAGACACACACTGACCCACCTACCTGAGACACACACTGACCCACCTACCTGAGACACACACTAACCCACCTACCTGACGCACACACACACACACTGACCCACCTACCTGACACACACACACACACTAACCCACCTACCTGACACACACACTGACCCACCTACCTGACACACACACACACACACTAACCCACCTACCTGACAAACACACTGACCCACCTACCTGACACACACACTGACCCACCTACCTGACACACACACACTGACCCACCTACCTGACACACACACACACACACACACACACTAACCCACCTACCTGAGACACACACACTGACCCACCTACCTGACACACACACACACACACACACACACTAACCCACCTACCTGACACACACACACTGACCCACCTACCTGACACACACACATACACACACACGAACCCACCTACCTGACACACACACTGACCCTCCTACCTGACACACACACACACACACACTAACCCACCTACCTGGCAAACACACTGACCCACCTACCTGACTCACACACTGACCCACCTACCTGACACACACACACTGACCCACCTACCTGACACACACACACACACACACACACACACACTAACCCACCTACCTGACACACACACTGACCCACCTACCTGACACACACACACTGACCCACCTACCTGACACACACACTGACCCACCTACCTGACACACACACTGACCCACCTACCTGACACACACACTGACCCACCTACCTGACACACACACTAACCCACCTACCTGACACACACACTGACCCACCTACCTGACACACACACTGACCCACCTACCTGACACACACACTAACCCACCTACCTGACAGACACACTGACCCACCTACCTGACACACACACTGACCCACCTACCTGACACACACACACACACACACACACACTAACCCACCTACCTGACACACACACTGACCCACCTACCTGACACACACACACACTAACCCACCTACCTGACAAACACACTGACCCACCTACCTGACACACACACTGACCCACCTACCTGACACACACACTGACCCACCTACCTGACACACACACACTGACCCACCTACCTGACACACACACTAACCCACCTACCTGAGACACACACACACACACACACACTAACCCACCTACCTGACACACACACTGACCCTCCTACCTGACACACACACACACTGACCCACCTACCTGACAAACACACTGACCCACCTACCTGACACACACACTGACCCACCTACCTGACACACACACACTGACCCACTACCTGACACACACACACACACACACTAACCCACCTACCTGACACACACACTAACCCACCTACCTGACACACACACTGACCCACCTACCTGAGACACACACTGACCCACCTACCTGAGACAAACACTAACCCACCTACCTGAGACACACACTGACCCACCTACCTGACACACACACACACACTAACCCACCTACCTGAGACACACACTGACCCACCTACCTGACACACACACTGACCCACCTACCTGACACACACACTGACCCACCTATCTGACACACACACTGACCCACCTACCTGACACACACACACACACACACACACTAACCCACCTACCTGAGACACACACTGACCCACCTACCTGACACACACACACACACTAACCCACCTACCTGAGACACACACTGACCCACCTACCTGACACACACACTGACCCACCTATCTGACACACACACTAACCCACCTACCTGAGACACACACTGACCCACCTACCTGAGACACACACTGACCCACCTACCTGAGACACACACTAACCCACCTACCTGAGACACACACTGACCCACCTACCTGACACACACACTGACCCACCTACCTGACACACACACACTAACCCACCTACCTGAGACACACACTGACCCACCTACCTGACACACACACTGACCCACCTACCTGACAAACACACTGACCCACCTACCTGACCCACACACACACTAACCCACCTACCTGACACACACACACTAACCCACCTACCTGACACACACACACTGACCCACCTACCTGAGACACACACTGACCCACCTACCTGACACACACACACACACACACACACACACTAACCCACCTACCTGACACACACACTGACCCACCTACCTGAGACACACACTGACCCACCTACCTGACACACACACTAACCCACCTACCTGACACACACACTGACCCACCTACCTGACACACACACTGACCCACCTACCTGACAAACACACTGACCCACCTACCTGACACACACCATACACACACACACACACTAACCCACCTACCTGAGACACACACTGACCCACCTACCTGAGACACACACTGACCCACCTACCTGACAAACACACTGACCCACCTACCTGACACACACACACACACACACACTAACCCACCTACCTGACACACACACTGACCCACCTACCTGAGACACACACTGACCCACCTACCTGAGACACACACTAACCCACCTACCTGACACACACACACACACACTGACCCACCTACCTGACACACACACACACACACTAACCCACCTACCTGACACACACACTGACCCACCTACCTGACACACGCACACTAACCCACCTACCTGACAAACACACTGACCCACCTACCTGACACACACACTGACCCACCTACCTGACACACACACTGACCCTCCTACCTGACACACACACACACTAACCCACCTACCTGACAAACACACTGACCCACCTACCTGACACACACACTGACCCACCTACCTGACACACACACACTGACCCACCTACCTGACACACACACACACACACACACTAACCCACCTACCTGACACACACACTGACCCACCTACCTGACACACACACACTGACCCACCTACCTGACACACACACACACACTGACCCACCTACCTGACACACACACTGACCCACCTACCTGACACACACACTGACCCACCTACCTGACACACACACACACTAACCCACCTACCTGACACACACACACACTAACCCACCTACCTGACACACACACTGACCCACCTACCTGACACACACACTGACCCACCTACCTGACACACACACACTGACCCACCTACCTGACACACACACACACACTAACCCACCTACCTGAGACACACACACTAACCCACCTACCTGACACACACACTGACCCTCCTACCTGACACACACACACACTAACCCACCTACCTGACAAACACACTGACCCACCAACCTGACACACACACTGACCCACCTACCTGACACACACACACACACACTAACCCACCTACCTGACACACACACTGACCCACCTACCTGACAAACACACTGACCCACCTACCTGACACACACACACTCTAACCCACCTACCTGACACACACACTGACCCACCTACCTGACACACACACACTGACCCACCTACCTGACAAACACACTGACCCACCTACCTGACACACACACACACACTGACCTACCTACCTGACACACACACTGACCCACCTACCTGACACACACACTAACCCACCTACCTGAGACACACACTGACCCACCTACCTGACACACACACTGACCCACCTACCTGACACACACACTAACCCACCTACCTGAGACACACACTGACCCACCTACCTGACACACACACTGACCCACCTACCTGACACACACACTGACCCACCTACCTGAGACACACACTGACCCACCTACCTGACACACACACTAACCCACCTACCTGACACACACACTGATCCACCTACCTGACACACACACTGACCCACCTACCTGACAAACACACTGACCCACCTACCTGACACACACACACACACACACACACACTAACCCACCTACCTTAGACACACACTGACCCACCTACCTGAGACACACACTGACCCACCTACCTGACAAACACACTGACCCACCTACCTGACACACACACACACTAACCCACCTACCTGACACACACACTGACCCACCTACCTGAGAACACACTGACCCACCTACCTGAGACACACACTGACCCACCTACCTGAGACACACACTAACCCACCTACCTGACACACACACTGACCCACCTACCTGACACACACACTGACCCACCTACCTGACACACACACACACACACACTAACCCACCTACCTGACACACACACTGACCCACCTACCTGACACACACACACACACACTAACCCATCTACCTGACAAACACACTGACCCACCTACCTGACACACACACTGACCCACCTACCTGACACACACACTGACCCACCTACCTGACACACACACACACACTGACCCACCTACCTGACACACTAACCCACCTACCTGAGACACACACACACACACTAACCCACCTACCTGACACACACACTGACCCTCCTACCTGACACACACACACACTAACCCACCTACCTGACACACACACACTGACCCACCTACCTGACACACACACTGACCCACCTACCTGACAAACACACGGACCCACCTACCTGACACACACACACACACTAACCCACCTACCTGACACACACACTGACCCACCTACCTGACACACACACACACACACACACACACACACACACACTAACCCACCTACCTGACACACACACTGACTCACCTACCTGACACACACACTGACCCACCTACCTGACACACACACACTGACCCACCTACCTGACAAACACACTGACCCACCTACCTGACACACACACACACACACTAACCCACCTACCTGACACACACACTGACCCACCTACCTGACACACACACTGACCCACCTACCTGAGACACACACTGACCCACCTACCTGAGACACACACTAACCCAACTACCTGACACACACACACACACACACTGACCCACCTACCTGACACACACACACACACTAACCCACCTACCTGACACACACACTGACCCACCTACCTGACACACACACACACACACTAACGCACCTACCTGACAAACACACTGACCCACCTACCTGACACACACACTGACCCACCTACCTGACACACACACTGACCCACCTACCTGACACACACACACACTGACCCACCTACCTGACACACACACACACACACTAACCCACCTACCTGAGACACACACACACACACGAACCCACCTACCTGACACACACACTGACCCTCCTACCTGACACACACACACACACTAACCCACCTACCTGACAAACACACTGACCCACCTACCTGACACACACACTGACCCACCTACCTGACACACACACACTGACCCACCTACCTGACACACACACACACACACACTAACCCACCTACCTGACACACACACACTGACCCATCTACCTGACACACACACACTGACCCACCTACCTGACACACACACACACACACACACTGACCCACCTACCTGACACACACACTGACCCACCTACCTGACACACACACTGACCCACCTACCTGACACACACACACACACTAACCCACCTACCTGACACACACACTGACCCACCTACCTGACACACACACTGACCCACCTACCTGACACACACACTAACCCACCTACCTGACACACACACTGACCCACCTACCTGACACACACACTGACCCACCTACCTGACACACACACACACACACACTAACCCACCTACCTGACACACACACTGACCCACCTACCTGACACACACACACACACACACTAACCCACCTACCTGACAAACACACTGACCCACCTACCTGACACACACACTGACCCACCTACCTGACACACACACTGACCCACCTACCTGACACACACACACTGACCCACCTACCTGACACACTAACCCACCTACCTGAGACACACACACACACTAACCCACCTACCTGACACACACACTGACCCTCCTACCTGACACACACACACACACACTAACCCACCTACCTGACAAACACACTGACCCACCTACCTGACACACACACTGACCCACCTACCTGACACACACACACTGACCCACCTACCTGACACACACACACACACACACACACACACACTAACCCACCTACCTGACACACACACTGACCCACCTACCTGACAAACACACTGACCCACCTACCTGACACACACACACACACTAACCCACCTACCTGACACACACACTGACCCACCTACCTGACACACACACACACACACTAACCCACCTACCTGACACATACACTGACCCACCTACCTGACACACACACTGACCCACCTACCTGACACACACACTGACCCACCTACCTGACACACACACTGACCCACCTACCTGACACACACACACTGACCCACCTACCTGACACACACACACTAACCCACCTACCTGAGACACACACACACACACGAACCCACCTACCTGACACACACACTGACCCTCCTACCTGACACACACACACACTAACCCACCTACCTGACAAACACACTGACCCACCTACCTGACACACACAGTGACCCACCTACCTGACACACACACACTGACCCACCTACCTGACACACACACACACACACACTAACCCACCAACCTGACACACACACTGACCCACCTACCTGACACACACACACTGACCCACCTACCTGACACACACACACACTGACCCACCTATCTGACACACACACTGACCCACCTACCTGACACACACACTGACCCACCTACCTGACACACACACACACACTAACCCACCTACCTGACACACACACTGACCCACCTACCTGACACACACACACTGACCCACCTACCTGACACACACACACTGACCCACCTACCTGACACACACACACACACTAACCCACCTACCTGAGACACACACACTAACCCACCTACCTGACACACACACTGACCCTCCTACCTGACACACACACACACTAACCCACCTACCT
This sequence comes from Aquarana catesbeiana, assembly GCF_042186555.1. Classification (NCBI taxonomy): domain Eukaryota; kingdom Metazoa; phylum Chordata; class Amphibia; order Anura; family Ranidae; genus Aquarana; species Aquarana catesbeiana. Next base: position 97,622,485 of record NC_133334.1, on the reverse strand, counting down.
GACAAACACACTGACCCACCTACCTGACACACACACTGACCCACCTACCTGACACACACACACACACACACACACTAACCCACCTACCTGACACACACACTGACCCGCCTACCTGACAAACACACTGACCCACCTACCTGACACACACACACACACACTAACCCACCTACCTGACACACACACTGACCCACCTACCTGACACACACACACTGACCCACCTACCTGACACACACACACACTGACCCACCTACCTGACACACACACTGACCCACCTACCTGACACACACACTGACCCACCTACCTGACACACACACTGACCCACCTACCTGACACATACACTAACCCACCTACCTGAGACACACACTGACCCACCTACCTGACACACACACTAACCCACCTACCTGAGACACACACTGACCCACCTACCTGACACACACACTGACCCACCTACCTGACACACACACACACACTAACCCACCTACCTGAGACACACACTGACCCACCTACCTGAGACACACACTGACCCACCTACCTGAGACACACACTAACCCACCTACCTGAGACACACACTGACCCACCTACCACACACACACACACAGACTAACCCACCTACCTGAGACACACACTGACCCACCTACCTGACACACACACTGACCCACCTACCTGACAAACACACTGACCCACCTACCTGACACACACACACACTAACCCACCTACCTGACACACACACACTAACCCACCTACCTGACACACACACACTGACCCACCTACCTGAGACACACACTGACCCACCTACCTGACACACACACACACACACACACACACACACTAACCCACCTACCTGACACACACACTGACCCACCTACCTGAGACACACACTGACCCACCTACCTGACACACACACTAACCCACCAACCTGACACACACACTGACCCACCTACCTGACACACACACTGACCCACCTACCTGACAAACACACTGACCCACCTACCTGACACACACACACACACACACACACACACACACACACACACACACACACACACACTAACCCACCTACCTGAGACACACACTGACCCACCTACCTGAGACACACACTGACCCACCTACCTGACAAACACACTGACCCACCTACCTGACACACACACACACACTAACCCACCTACCTGACACACACACTGACCCACCTACCTGAGACACACACTGACCCACCTACCTGAGACACACACTGACCCACCTACCTGACACACACACTAACCCACCTACCTGACACACACACTGACCCACCTACCTGACACACACACTGACCCACCTACCTGACACACACACACACACACACACACACACTAACCTACCTACCTGACACACACACTGACCCACCTACCTGACACACACACACACACACACACAATAACCCACCTACCTGACAAACACACTGACCCACCTACCTGACACACACACTGACCCACCTACCTGACACACACACTGACCCCCCTACCTGACACACACACACTGACCCACCTACCTGACACACTAACCCACCTACCTGAGACACACACACACACACTAACCCACCTACCTGACACACACACTGACCCTCCTACCTGACACACACACACACTAACCCACCTACCTGACATACACACTGACCCACCTACCTGACACACACACTGACCCACCTACCTGACAAACACACTAACCCACCTACCTGACACACACACACACACACACACACACACACTAACCCACCTACCTGACACACACACTGACCCACCTACCTGACATACACACACTGACCCACCTACCTGACACACACACACACTGACCCACCTACCTGACACACACACTGACCCACCTACCTGACACACACACTGACCCACCTACCTGACACACACACACACACACACTAACCCACCTACCTGACACACACACTGACCCACCTACCTGACACACACACTGACCCACCTACCTGACACACACACACTGACCCACCTACCTGACACACACACACACGCACTAACCCACCTACCTGAGACACACTCACACACACAATAACCCACCTACCTGACAAACACACTGACCCACCTACCTGACACACACACTGACCCACCTACCTGACACACACACTGACCCCCCTACCTGACACACACACACTGACCCACCTACCTGACACACTAACCCACCTACCTGAGACACACACACACACACTAACCCACCTACCTGACACACACACTGACCCTCCTACCTGACACACACACACACTAACCCACCTACCTGACATACACACTGACCCACCTACCTGACACACACACTGACCCACCTACCTGACAAACACACTAACCCACCTACCTGACACACACACACACACACACACACACTAACCCACCTACCTGACACACACACTGACCCACCTACCTGACATACACACACTGACCCACCTACCTGACACACACACACACACTGACCCACCTACCTGACACACACTGACCCACCTACCTGACACACACACTGACCCACCTACCTGACACACACACACACACACACTAACCCACCTACCTGACACACACACTGACCCACCTACCTGACACACACACTGACCCACCTACCTGACACACACACACTGACCCACCTACCTGACACACACACACACGCACTAACCCACCTACCTGAGACACACACACACACACACACACTAACCCACCTACCTGACACACACACTGACCCTCCTACCTGACACACACACACTAACCCACCTACCTGACAAACACACTGACCCACCTACCTGACACACACACTGACCCACCTACCTGACACACACACACTGACCCACCTACCTGACACACACACACACACACACACACACACTAACCCACCTACCTGACACACACACTGACCCACCTACCTGACAAACACACTGACCCACCTACCTGACACACACACACACTCTAACCCACCTACCTGACACACACACTGACCCACCTACCTGACACACACACACTGACCCACCTACCTGACACACACACACACTGACCCACCTACCTGACACACACTGACCCACCTACCTGACACACACACACACACTAACCCACCTACCTGACACACACACTGACCCACCTACCTGACCCACACCCTGACCCACCTACCTGACACACACACTAACCCACCTACCTGACACACACACTGACCCACCTACCTGACACACACACACATACACTAACCCACCTACCTGACACACACACACTGACCCACCTACCTGACACACACACACTAACCCACCTACCTGACACACACACACTGACCCACCTACCTGACACACACACACACTAACCCACCTACCTGACACACACACACTGACCCACCTACCTGAGACACACACTGACCCACCTACCTGAGACACACACTGACCCACCTACCTGACACACACACACACACACACTAACCCACCTACCTGAGACACACACTGACCCACCTACCTGAGACACACACTGACCCACCTACCTGACACACACACACACTAACCCACCTACCTGAGACACACACTGACCCACCTACCTGACACACACACTGACCCACCTACCTGAAACACACACTGACCCACCTACCTGAGACACACACTGACCCACCTACCTGAGACACACACTGACCCACCTACCTGACACACACACACACTAACCCACCTACCTGACACACACACTGACCCACCTACCTGACACACACACTGACCCACCTACCTGACACACACACACACACACTAACCCACCTACCTGACACACACACACTGACCCACCTACCTGACAAACACACTGACCCACCTACCTGACACACACACACACACACACTAACCCACCTACCTGACACACACACTGACCCACCTACCTGACACACACACACTAACCCACCTACCTGACACTCACATTGACCCACCTACCTGACACACACACTGACCCACCTACCTGACACACACACACTAACCCACCTACCTGAGACACACACTGACCCACCTACCTGAGACACACACTGACCCACCTACCTGAGACACACACTAACCCACCTACCTGACACACACACTAACCCACCTACCTGACACACACACTGACCCACCTACCTGACACACACACACACACACACTAACCCACCTACCTGACACACACACACACAGACCCACCTACCTGACACACACACACTGACCCACCTACCTGACACACACGCACACTAACCCACCTACCTGACACACACACTGACCCACCTACCTGATAAACACACTGACCCACCTACCTGACACACACACTGACCCACCTACCTGACACACACACACTGACCCACCTACCTGACACACACACACACACTAACCCACCTACCTGACACACACACTGACCCACCTACCTGACACACACACACACACACACTAACCCACCTACCTGACAAACACACTGACCCACCTACCTGACACACACACTGACCCACCTACCTGACACACACACACACACTAACCCACCTACCTGACACACATACTGACCCACCTAC